>NW_025335268.1:9064992-9066322 GCF_004798865.1 Varanus komodoensis | reverse complement strand
AGAGGTCATAGCAGAGAGCTCTGACAAAACGTGATCCACTGGAGAAGGAAATGGCAACCCACTCCAGTATCTTTGTCATGAAATCCCCATGGACAGTACCAAAAGGCAAAAAGATATGACACTGGAAGATGAGCCCCTCAGGTCGGAAGGTGTCCAATATGCTACTGGGGAAGAGCAGAGGGCTAGTACTAGTAGCACCAGAAAGAATGAAGCAACTGGGTCAAAGCCAAAAGGACACTCAGTTGCTGATACATCTGGTGGTAAAAGGAGAGTTCGATGCAGCAAAGATCTATACTCCATAGGAACCTGGAATGCAAGATCCATGAATCAAGGCAAGTTGGATATGGTCAAACAAGAGATAACAAGACTGAACATCGACATCTTAGGAATTAGTGAACTAAAATGGACAGGAATGGGTGAATTTAATTCAGATGACCATCAGGTATACTACTGTGGGCAAGAATCCCTTAGAAGAAATGGAGTAGCCTTCATAGTCAATGAAAGAGTAGGAAAAGCAGTACTGGGATACAGTCTCCAAAATGACAGAATGATCTCAGTTCGAATCCAAGGCAAACCATTCAACATCACAATAGTCCAAGTCTATGCCCGAACCACTGGTGCAGAAGAGGCTGAAGTTGACCAGTTCTATGAAGGCCTACAACACCTTCAAGAATTAACTCCAAAAAATGATGTCCATGATGTCCAAACCCATCATGGGGGTTTGGAATGCTAAAATAGAAAGCCAAAAGATAAACGGAATAACAGGCAAGTTTGGTCTTGGAGTACAAAATGAAGCAGGGCACAGGCTGGTAGAATTTTGTCAAGAGAATACGATGGTCTTAGCAAACATTCTTTTCCAACAACCCAAGAGACAACTCTACACATGGACATCACCAGATGGTCAACACAGAAATCAGACTGACTATGTGCTCTGCAGCCAAAGATGGAGAAGCTCTATACAGTCAGTAAAAACTAGACCAGGATCTAACTGTGGTTCAGATCATGAGCTTCTCGTTGCAAAATTTAGGCTTAAGTTGAAGAAAGTAGGGAAAAGCACTAGGCCACTCAGGTATGACCTAAATCATATCCCTGATGAATATACAGTAGAGGTGACAAACAGATTTATGGAATTAGATCTGATAAGACAGAGTGCCTGAAGAACTATGGACGGAGGTTCGCAACAATGTACAAGAGGCAGCAACTAAAGCCATCCCAAAGAAAAAGAAATGCAAGATAGCAAAATGGCTGCCTGAGGAAGCTTTACAAATAGCTGAGGAAAGAAGGGAAGCAAAAGGCAAGGGAGAAAGAAAAAGATACACCCAATTGAATG
>NW_025335268.1:9064199-9064892 GCF_004798865.1 Varanus komodoensis | reverse complement strand
GGAAGCAAAAGGCAAGGGAGAAAGAAAAAGATACACCCAATTGAATGCAGAATTCCAGAGAATAGCTAGAAGAGATAAGAATGCCTTCTTCAATGAACAGTGCAAGGAAATAGAAGAAAACAATAGAATAGGAGGACCAGAGATCTCTTCAAGAAAATTGGAGATATGAAGGGAACGTTTCATGCAAAGATGGGCATGATAAAGGACCAAAATGGCAGGGACCTAACAGAGGCAGAAGAGATTAAGAAGAGGTGGCAAGATTACACAGAACTATACAAGAAAGAGCTTAACGTCCCTGATGGGGTGGTCATTGACCTCGAGCCAGACATCCTGGAATGTGAAGTCAAATGGGCCTTAGGAAGTCTGAGCAACAACAAAGCTAGTGGAGGCGACAGTATTCCAACTGAGCTATTCAAATTCCTAAAAGACGATGCAGTAAAAGTGCTACACTCAATATGCCAGCAAATTTGGAAAACTCAACAGTGGCCGCAGGATTGGAAAAGGTCAGTTTACATTCCCATCCCAAAGAATGTTCAAACTACCGCACCATTGCACTCATTTCACATTGCACTCATAGCAAAGTTATGCTCAAAATCCTACAAGCTAGGCTCCAGCAGTATGTGGACCGAGAACTACCAGAAATACGGGCAGGATTTCGAAGAGGGAGAGGAACTAGAGATCAAATTGCCAACA
>NW_025335268.1:9039618-9064099 GCF_004798865.1 Varanus komodoensis | reverse complement strand
GTTGAGTTTTCCAAATTTGCTGGCATATTTGGAAAACTCAACAGTGGCCGCAGGATTGGAAAAGGTCAGTTTACATTCCCATCCCAAAGAATGTTCAAACTACCGCACCATTGCACTCATTTCACATTGCACTCATAGCAAAGTTATGCTCAAAATCCTACAAGCTAGGCTCCAGCAGTATGTGGACCGAGAACTACCAGAAATACGGGCAGGATTTCGAAGAGGGAGAGGAACTAGAGATCAAATTGCCAACATACGCTGGATCATGGAGAAAGCTAGGGAGATCCAGAAAAACATCTGCTTCATTGACTATGCTAAAGCATTTGATTGTGTGGATCACAACAAATTGTGGCAGGTTCTTAAAGAGATGGGAGTACCAGACCATCTTATTTGTCTCTTGAGAAACCTATATGCGGGTCAAGAAGCAACAGTGATGACTGGACACGGAACCACTGATTGGTTCAAAATTGGGAAAGGAGTTCGGCAAGGCTGTATACTGTTGCCCTGTCTATTTAACTTACATGCAGAGCACATCATGAGAAAGGCAGGGCTAGATGAAACACCAGTTGGAATTAAGATTGCTGAGAGAAATAACAACCTCAGATATCCAGATGATACCACTCTCAGGGCAGAAAGTGAAGAGGAACTAAAGAGCCCCTTGATGCGGGTGAAGGAGGAGAGTGCAAAAGTTGGCTTGAAACTCAACATTAAGAAAACTAAGATAATAGCATCCGGTCCTCTCACTTCCTGGCAAATAGATGGGGAAGAAATGGAGGTAGTGACAGATTGTATTTTCCTGGGCTCCAAGATCACCGCAGACGGGGACTGCAGCCAAGAAATTAAATGATGCTTGCTTCTTGGAAGGAAAGCTATGGCAAATCTAGACAGCATACTAAAAAGCAGAGACATCACCCTGCCAACAAAAGTGTGTTTAGTCAAGGCTATGGTTTTCCCAGTTGCAATGTATGGCTGTGAAAGCTGGACCATAAGGAAGGCTGAGCGCAAAAGGATTGAAGCCTTTGAATTGTGGTGCTGGACGAGACTCCTGTGAGTCCCTTGGACTGCAAGGCGATCAAACTGGTCAGTCCTAGAGGAGATCAACCCTGATTGCTCTTTAGAAGGCCACATACTGAAGATGAAACTCAAATACTTTGGCCCCTAATGAGAAGGAAGGACTTTCTGGGGAAGAGCCTAATGCTGGGAACAATAGATGGCAAAATAAGAAGGGGACAGCAGAGAATGAGGTGGCTAGATGGAGTCACTGAAGCAGTTGGTGTGAGCTTAGGTGGACTCCGGGGGATGGCGGAGGACAGGAAGGCCTGGAGGAATGTTGTCCATGGGGTCACGAATGGGTCGGGCACAACTTTGAGACTAACAACAAGAACAACAACAACAACAAGTTCCTTTGCATTTACTCTTCTCTATAAATCATTTCCATTTATTGCCTCTTTGTTTTTTCCGTTTGGCATGTTTCACCTTTTCTAAGCTGAAAAATTATTCACTTTTTTCCTGCTTGGATTTTAACTCCATCTTTGTAGTTAATAGTTTATGGGCTTCTGAATAGCTTTGGGTCACCTCCAGTTACATGCTCTTTCTTACAGGGGCAATCATAAAAACCTCATTTTCCAGAGAAGGGCTTGCAGGTGCAGTCTTAGTTCATCACAGTTATTTGTTGTGCACTCCAGATCATTAGCAGAATTTGAATTTTACCAAAACAGAACTTGGAGCTTACCTACATCTCCTTGAACAATATCAAATCTGCTCATACCATCCACCACTAAATGTGGGCTGTTGAGGAGGTCCTTAAAAAGAAAGCAGAGAACAAGCTCAGTTGCCATCACTTCACAACAGTCAAGGATTTAAAAATGGGACGGGATGTAGTCTAGGTTGCAGCCTAAAATGCCAGTGCTGTGCCAGGTCCTGCTCCAGCTTCTGTGAAATTCTCCCCTCCTACAAAAGGGGAGTCTTTTGCAGAAGCTTCCCAGAAGAGCCATTACGAGGCCTTGTGATCTCACCAGCATTCAAGTAACTGTTGAGTTAAGCTGAAAGTCTCTGTGTAAAAGCTCCAAGAGAACATGGGCTGATTTTAGAATCAGAAAGGAGATCTCTTCTGCACTCCCTACACTTACAAGCTAAGCAGAAGCCCAGCCCCTCCTCCCAATGAGAAATAGTGCCAAAATATTGTTGAACTTCTCCCACTGCTTTTGTTGGAGTATTAATCCCCTTCCAATAATGGCCATAAAAGAAAGCTACTTAGCACAGCGTTATATAGCAGCTTCAGTACAAACATGCTGCTCATTCGCTCCAGAATCACACAAAAAATCCAAATCATTTTGATGCCCTCCACATATATAAAGCAAGCACAAGATTCAACCACTGTGGTGGGTCCCAATTGGTCAGGCAGTTCTCTTGCACAAGCACCATTTAAATGTACTGAAAGCACAGCAACTCTTTTTGTTCTTCATTTCAGTACTCTTGACTTTTCAGTGGTCATGAGAAAACAAGGTTTTCCTGACCTGCTTTTAGAGTGGGAGATACCAGAGGGAGAATTGCAAGTAGCCAGCATTTAAAAATCCTTTTCTTCTCCTTGAACTGGCCATGATAAAAAAAATACTATGGTCAGATTTGAAAATGACTCCAGTTGGTTATTGTGAGAACCATAGTATGTCACTTTAAGAATTGGTGCCCAAGTTCAATTAGTGTCCTATTCCCTCCTCAATGCTTTCTCCTTTTGTGTTATATGTTTCAGATTGCAAGCCTGCAGTCAGGGACAGTCTTAGATCTATTGATCTTATGTGAGCAACTTTGAGAGCCTTTTCAAGAGAAAACTGGCGTACTGCATGAATGAATCTGAATGAGAACATAATGGCTTGGATCCTGAATTTACTGCCTCTGGTAACAACTTCCCTGTGCAGAGCTGTGTTCAGGGTGTACCTACATTTCCTGCTGGAGGACAAGGAAAGGAAGAATCTTTTTCTAATTCACCTTTTCCCTGCAATCCTCCAAAATCCACTCCAGACAGTTGTGGAATCCTCCAGAAGAGTGGACAGGGAATGTGGGGGAGAAGGAGTCAGTACAAATTGATTATTCCTCCTTCTGCCAGCGGGCTCTTCCACTGGATCAAGTTTTCCGTTCTTCCACTCTCCATTATAATGTATGGTGGAGAGTTAATACAAATACAGATTAATGCACAGATTTATCTTCTGGAAAAAGACATCAGTACATCAGCTACAGACTGAGGCAAAGATCACCAATTGCTCGTGTGAGGAGATACATCAGTTAAGTTTTGATATATTATCAATAATTTACATTTAGAAAGGGAAATGCAACCTCATTTGTGGTCTTGCAGCACATCAGCACATCTGGCTATTGTTGCAACATGGGGAGTGTCTCTCACATTGGAGATGAAAAAATACTGTTGTTACTTGATATTACTGGATGCAGCCAGAAAGAGGAAGGCACAGAATAAGAAGGGAGAATTAATGGGTGCGATAAACATTAAAGTATCTTTCCATATTTCCTCCCTGAACAAATCCCCGGAGGCAACAGTTGCTTTGTGATCAGCAAAACTGAACGAGCGCTTTCTAACAGCATAGCTCACTTAGCTGGAGCTTGCTGTTCAGTAGGGATGTATAGGATTGGATACATCCTACGTATATAACACATGGATACGTGTCTGAGTAGACGTGCATAAGATTGCACAGTGTGATTAAATTCTATCACATGATGGTTAAACTGACTGAATATTTTCTATTCCCTTTGTTTGGTCTGTTAGGATTAGGTACTTCTGTTCCTTTCTTGATTGCAGCTTCTGAACTGCTGCCTTTATTTAATTAATTAATTTCTGAGCTTGTTGTGATTACTGCTCTATGTATTGTTAGGCAGTGGTCTGATAGATAGATAAATAGAGATAGATAGACAGACAGATAGAAACTTTATTATGGTAAAAGACCAGCTTCATTGTGGCCCTACAGGGATGGACCCCCAAATCTTTCATTTGGAACCCAGAGTCTTTGGGAGGCCCTCTGCCACGCTCCCCTGATGTCCATGGGCACTTTCTGAAATACTAGTACGGGGTGCTGATCATCTCTGTTGCATCTGACCCTCCTGAATCCATTGACTTTATCCACATGTGCTTCACCTCCTGCTGCCTCCCACCTCACTCTTCTACCTTACACCCCCCCCCCACAAATCAAACACCCTCCTCTCTCCTAATTAAACTTTCCCTTTTTTATGATAGGGAAAATAGGGTCCTTCAAAGACACACAGAGACTCTGAAGCACAGGGACATTAGCAAATGGAAATTTCTGGTCTTTTCTTTGGCCCTTTGTTGACCTGTGGGTCTGAGCCTGGAAGCTGTTAACTTACGCATTTTGTTTGTTCGTTTCACCTATATGCCTAAAGGCTCTCTGGGCAGCTTACAATAAAACATCAAATCAATTACATAACAGCAACCAAAACCATATAAAACTAGTAAAACAGTACAAAACAATGTGGGATACAACATCAGAAACAAAATGGCAGTGCAAAGAGAAAAGTCCAATCAAAACGACAAGCAGCAGAAATATTAAAATGGTGTTAAAAACCAAGTTAGCTACTAAACACCTGTTTGAACAAAAAGGTCTTTACCTGGTGCCTAAAAGAGATCAACGATGGTGCCGTGTTCTCGAAGTAAGGTGCCACCACAGAAGAGGCCCCTCTCCTTGCTCTTCTCCCTCCCACTTCTTTGGGAGGTGAAATGACTTCTGCCAACTAACTCAGTGAATGGGCAGGGACATATGGGGAAAGACATCCCTCAGATATCCTGGCCCCAAGTTGTTTAGGGCTTTGTACATTAAAGTCAGCACTCTGACTTGGGTGCAGACTGCAACAGGCAATCAGTGTAGCTGATGAAAGACTGGGATAGTATATTCTCGAGGGCCAGTCCTTGTTAGCAGCCACACTGCCCTGTTCTGAATGAGTTGGATTGTCTGGACCATTTTTAAAGGAAGCGCATTGCAGTAATGCAGATGAGAGGCTACCAGCATGCAGATAACTGGTGAAGCGCCACTCATCCAAGTACGAACACAGCTGCAAAATCAGCCAAAGCTGATAAAGGAGCTCCTGGCAACCAAGCACACCTGAGCTACTCCTCCAAGCTACAAACCTTGTCCTTTAGGGTGAATGCAACCCCATGCAGGACAGGTTGAACATTTCTTAGCTGGAGGGATGCTCTTCCCACCAACAACACCTTGTCTGGTTTGTGCTTCCCTTTATTGTCCCTCATCCAGTCCATTACTGAGCGCAGGCGCTGACCTAGAATATTGATTGCCTTACCTGGATTAGAGGAAAAAGAGAGGTAGAGCTGAGTGTCATCAGCAAACTGATGGCACTTCAACCTAGACCTCTGGGTGACCTCACCCAGAAGTCTCATGGAGATGCTGAAAAGCACAGGGAATGCAATTAGACTGGGGACTTTCTATTGTTATAAGCTGCCCTGAGTTCTTTTCCTAAATAGAAGGAGTGTGTATCTTTAAAATGGATGCATGTGAGAGATGCAAACTTAATCCACAAATGTTGAAGTCACCTTCAGTCATTTTTCTTGTGCCCATTGATTTTGCCTTCTCATCAATGGCTTTGACTAATAACTGCTTGTCAACAACTCCAGCAGTCTTCCAGATCAGGATATGTTCTGACTGTGTTCAAAGGCTCATTTGAGGCTGGTATAGCTGTCAGAGAGGTGTATACTCCAGGGAAAGACAGCAATGTGGGTGTTTGTTAGCTTTGGGCCACCACTTTTACTTGTTTCTACCAACATGCAATCCCATTTTGAAAAATGATGATGGAACTAAGGATCAGAATGTTTTGGATGCTCTTCCAAAGTCTGACATTACATCAGAAAATTTATCACCCCGTATGTCTTAACATCTCTGTTTATCAGAATCAAAAGAGACTGCTGGAAAATTCCAGCTAAGCCCACTAACTCAGGCAGGAAATTCGAGAGCATCTATGGCAAAAGTCATTCTTCACTTTCTTTTTAAAGCAAAGCAAAGCCAAGAAGAGGAGGGAGGGGTAGAGAAGGAAGTGCTTCTCCTGAAAAAAACATTCACAGACCACTTGACTATATCTAAAAAGACATCTCAGTGCAGTTTTGGAGAAGAAATTTAAAATGCAAAATGTTTTAAAACTCTCAATTAAAACATTTTAAATCAGAAAACTAATGATTTTTGAGCAGGCATGAGTGTGTGTGTGAATCTCTATGAGAGAGAGAGAGAGAGAGAGAGAGAGAGAGAGAGAGAGAGAGAGAGAGAGAGAGAGAGAGAGAGAGATTGATTTTGAATGCAACTACATGTGAATAACAGGTGTGACGGGCTCATTAGGGACTGCATGCCAGCCTTAGGGTAGACTCAGCTGCCACATATGCTCTGATGTGCTCTCTGAACTAGGAATGTGTGAATTACCAAATCCAGAGCTTATCAAAATTATTCATATTCCATCTCAAAGCTCATGTCAACTCAGTACTGTGTCAGATTACAAGCTTTGGGTTTGTTTGTTTGCTTGCTTGCTTTTGCATGAAAATCTGTGCTTATTTTCCCAAATCTATGCATCAGTGGTGTGCATCTTGGAAATGAACACATTTCTTACACTGATTAAAGTCTTTGTGCACATTTTATCAAATTTCATGCACATTTTTCAAATCTACATATGGCATCAAAATTGTGTGTGTTTGCCTTACAGATTGCATTACAAGCTCAGTAATCTATGGACTTTGACCACAGATTGCATCCAAGTTTTCATTTGATTCAGACGTTGCAAACTGAGTAAAAACGGATACAAATGAACTGAAAAGCATTTCTCATCCATCCAAATCTGGAGCCCATTTGGCACTCAAGCTGAGAAGTGTTGCCACTTCTGCTATACAGTATAACAGTATAAGTGATGCCATCGTGGCTGTGGAGGACAGGGGCTATAGTCGAGCACATCTGGAGGTCCCCAGGGTGGAAAGGCTGCAGTACAGCAATCAAGTACCCCTGAGCAGTAATCACTGTAGGATCTCATGCATAACCTCCACAAACCCCAGGATACCGCGTGGGCATGCAATTTCCTATGCATGAGCAGAAGCAGAATCCGTATGCACTGACCTGAAATCTTTTAGGTTACCTTTGGAACTTTGCAGTAGCATCATAAATAGTGCATGCACTAGGGACAAAACTTCAGTTGCTTGTTCTTAGGCAAAATCCCACTGTGCTCTGTGTATGGGAAAGTAATTTCAGTTCGATTTTGACTAGACTCTAGGCAGTTTATACTTCCTAGATACCAGAACCAAATCCATGCAATCAGAAATTAAAGTTCATACATTTCTTAGCCTGGAATACAATTCAAAGGAAAAAGTATACATCTGAAAATAGTCCACATTTGAATGTATTAAATGTACACGTTAGAAAATGGTATATGAACACACTTCAGTCAATAGGGATGGGAGATGCACACATTCTAAAATGAGTGTGATTGATGCAATTCCTGTTGAATCAACATGAACTTTTCATGCATTCCCTTTCTTTCTCCAGTACAATTACTGTTTTGCTATTGTTGAAAGATGTGCTGTAAAATGATTTTAAAAGAATGTAAGAGTCATTTCCCAGAGTTTTTAAAATCAAGTTGGGGTCTTTTTAAAAGCTCAATAGAAGGCAACAGCCTATCTCTGGAAACTGTTCATGAAAATATGGATGAAGCTTCTTGCTCAAATTAAAAGCAAAGAATCTCAACTAGTGCAGTTTGTAGATGCACACATCCTCATTTTGACCCTTAGACTTCATGTCCCTATATTGTTATTTAGATGGATTACTTGGTCCAGCTGCTGCATCTGGGACCTCCATGCCACACAGTCCGGGCAGGACTAATAACTACTCTATGCTATTCTCTGTTGTTTAGTGTGATTTCTGAACACCAAAGGAAGCTGCTTTTCCTCGTATGTAGGTCACTGGGATTTTGAGCCCTGAGGTCCTACCTACTCAATATTCCTGAAATAAAACCCCAGTTGCTTGCTTTTATTCAATCAGCTTAATGAAATGGAAATGGCATTTCCTTCCTGCCACTGCATTGCCTGTTCAGCTGATTGATTCAGATACAGTTTTCAGCAGTAATTGATATACACAAAGAGAAGCCCCCTTCTTTATGATACCATCCACATCAGTTCAGCATCTCTAGTGTGAGACCTTTTAAAAGGGCATGACTCTTTACACTGAAGCTGATTTTCCTTTCCAGGGTGAAATCCTAAGAAAGATGGAGTTCGCCCCTGCATTGGATTGTCAGGAAATCCCTTGTGATTTTGTTAACCTTTCTGACAATGTGCGGCATAGCAAACTTGAGTCAACAGGTTACATGTCTTCGATTTCCCTGTTTATCTGGCTTAGTACAGCTCCTAATGGTTATTAGCAGACATCTGGACACAGTGGGATAAGTTATTCAGGACGGTATATCTCAGGAACCAGAGTCAGATTTGGAGAAGCTGTTAAGGGCACATTCCAGAAATAGGTGGAGTGAAGATATGGGCAATATGCCAAAAATACCAGCAATTTAAACTTAAAGCTGTAGGTAATGAAGGCTTTAGATGTGACTATCTGGGGAACCCAGGAGGACCAGACTCAGCCCCAGACCTCAGGATGTGCACCACTGGTTTATATGGAGGATGCTTTTGTGTAGGATCTGGTCACAGAGTGATAGAAGCCTAAAAGTCATATTCCTTCCTTCTTGCCTTCCAGAACCCTTCTAAAAAGCATCACAAAAAGTGTCACCCACTTTAAAAACTCTTTCCAGAAGAAATGGCAGGTGAGGAGCAGAGCTGTCAGCTTATCAAACAACACCTGTTCCTGTGCCCTTAACTACAGCTCAAGCTACAGAAACCACCTATTCACAGCATCAAGTTGAACATAACAATGGTAAGGACTGGTAAGACTGCAGATCCAGCTCCTATTTAAAAGTGGAAGAGCAGGAGCTCCCAAACAACTGGCAAGCCACTCCTGCTTCTAGCCCTACATGAGCAGCTCATTATTAGACCATTCATTACTAGAGGCCCCAGCAGAGCCCTGGTTGAAGCTAAAGGGGTGTAGACCTGATTGGAGCTACTGGGAGTGATGCCTTGAGCAATGCCTTGAGCTTTCAAAACAGAATGGGTTATCTAAGTAGAGGCAGTCCCTGAGTTATGAACCTCCTAGTAATGAACAACCCATACTTACAAACAAACTGCCAGAGAGCCTATTAATTAAAAAATACTGCAGGAAATTGTCATCAGATTATAGAGGGAGGAAGCTGAAGGGGAGAGAAGGAAGGTCTCCAAAGCATCACCATAGAGAGAAAGGAAATTAAAGGGTAGAGAGGGAGGCCTCCAAAGCATGCCTTCCTACCCCACCCATGTAGAGAGAAATATATCCAGCATTTCCTCACTGCAAAGGGGAGGCACTGGTGAGTTTGGGTGGCAGGGGTGGAGATGAGATATTTGTGGTTTTCCACTTTCACGGGGATCTGCACCCCTAACCCCCAGGAATTTGAAGGGCCAACTCTATGGGATCTGATTTACATGCAAATTCTACTTAAAGATGAACTCCTGTTTTCTCAGGAACGAAGCTCATCCATAACCCAGGGACTGCCTATATAACTAAGGACAATGCAGCCCATGATTTGCATCTAATTGTAAAGGGCATGTGTGCCTGGATCAAGGAGGGTGTCAAAACTGACAGTTTTGTGCTCCAGCCCGGTTCCCCCTCAGGAACTCTGATTATCAAATTGGCTTACTTTACAAGTCAAAACAAGTTGTTTCTAGCTGTCAGCACTGCCTGGCATCTGCAAATCAAGCCTGCTCTCTCTGCTTTATGCATTACCACCAGCTATAAAGATCCCAGACTCTGAATGTAATTGGCAATTCTCTTGTTGATGCATGAGATAAAATTGAAGCCCGCTTCACTCCTGAGCTGCTATATTGGATCTGGAACTGTGACAGTAGTTAAAAAAAAAGTTATCTGTCACTTAAATAACCAGATACTGCATGACTCAGAAGACTCGAAACAAGCAGAGACATTTTGGTTTGACATGCTTTTTTTTTTAACCATCACTTTGCTAAACCAACCTTTGGCTAGAAGCATTAAGCAGAATTGTTAAAAAAGGTATAGCTATAGGGAAAAACTGTTGTCATGGTGAAAGTAATTTCACCATATAGCAGGCTTGCCTATTGGAGCTTGCAGTTAAAATTAATTTCAAGAACTTTCTAATATGTAAAGATTTACATGCATAACCTTTTGAATGCAAATCAGGCCTTTGCCTTCTGTTGAGCTTTATAAAGATCCAACTTTATAAAAGTCTGGGAAATGACCCTTAAATTCTTTTAAACAGTTTTTTTTAAGTTTACAGTACATCTTTCCATGCGAGCAAAATAATATTTTCAGTAAACAAAATAGAAAGCAGTGAAAGAAGAATGGAATTTCATACTGATAGAACAGGAACTGTAGCCCAGCAACTCTAACCTTATGCATGTTTACTCAGAAGTAATCCCCCATGAATGAACTCTATGCAGTTCAACTGGTCCTAATCCTGTTTAAATGTGTATAGGATTTCATCCTTACGTGCCTAAGAATCATAGTCTAGACTTGAATTTATGATGTTCAACTTTCCTTTCAAAGCACCAGTATTTCTTTGTTTATTTAAAGGAAATATAATACTATGAAGGTACTTCAGCTACAATTTCTGGCCACAAGTCCATTCCATCCGTTGATAATAAAAAAAACTTCTTGAAGAAGTATGTTTGGCACCAAATACTGTGGAGTGGTGCTAAATTCGGAAAAATAAGCACTCATTCTGCCAGTCGCCACAGTCCTGAGGAGAGCCCAAGAATTAAGACCAGTGTTTGGCTCATGTCTCTCTATGGGTCTTTTGTGGGCCTTAATTACCCATTGAAAACTAGGTGTCTTCAATGCTTCCTACTGCAACAGGGATAGCTTACAGGGATAGGGACCTGTTCTCCCCTGCGGAGGAGGGCAGGACAAGCTCCAATGGAACAAAGCTCAGGGAACCAAGGTTCCATTTAGATGCCTGACAGTTAGGACCCCAAGGGTATGGAATAGGCTTCCGCAGGAGGTGGTTGAGGCCCCATCGGTGAGGGTGTTCAAGGATAGGCTAGAACATGGTGGGCATGTCATAAGCGAAGCTGGCTGGAGCTGGGGGTCAGACTAGATGGCCCGGGAGACCCCTTCTGACTCGCTCTGTTTCTATGTTACAAAGGTATATTGCCACCGGAAAATTCCTCTTCCTCCCATCTTCCAAGATACCCTGAGGGTTTCATCTAAGTGCAGACAGAACAGGAAGCCTGAAGGAGACGGCAGATTATGTCACGATTCCCGCTAATCAAACAGCCCAAGTTTTGACCCTGTGAGCACACCTCTGTTCTACACCACTGAACAAAGGTATCCCACAGGCCTGGGACTTTCCAGATAATAGATTTAATCATGTCCATGTTGTAGCAAAGTCAGGGCTTACAGGGTCAAAGCTGCAAGTTGTGCTGATAATCAGGAACCATGATGAGCTCAGATGCCATCCCTCATGCTCCCCAAGGCCTCAGGCCTCTCTCTTCCCTCTGCAGTCCTTACAGGAGCAAGGCAGGTTGATTTCTCCCAGCAACAATACAATATACCTATGAGATATGCTTGTGGTAATGCAAATTATTTCTGGATAGCTTGGACCTGAAACAGAAACTAAGACCCATTCATTTAACAAAAGACCTGGAAGCAGGAACTGCTTTATTGATATGGATCCACTCTGATGCTTGCATTGTTATACTCTCCTTGGGGGGCCACAGGGCTATGGGGAGTGCCATGAAAAGCACAGCACCACAAAAGTCAATTCAGTACTGCTGATAACATTCCCCTGCTGCTTTCGAACCACAAAAGGCCATTCCAGCCATGAAAAGCTCTTCTTGTGTTCTCCTAAAGGCTTGTGAGGTACCTGAAGGGCAGAGCTCAGAGGAGTCCTGCAAGCTGAGCAGGGAAGCTCATCCCCTCCCTATAATTAGCCATGCCCAAAGGCCATTACAAACTTGGGAACTACTCACAGTTGGCCTGAACCATTGTATTTGCAGCAGCTGGGCATCAGAGAGCAAACCAGGCCCAATGGAACTGTGATCTGCAGGGAATGTGTAATCTTCAAAAAGGAGGCCATGATTCAGGCAGTGGTCTCTCAGACGAACGAAGTCCTGGTTCTTAAATTTCTTAGGGGAAGCCAGACTTCCTTCTCCCCTTGGGTTTTGGACTCGCTGATACATGTCAGTCCTTGGATACATATCTTTTTCCTGTAAGAAAAAAAAATGGAAATGGTGAAGAGTATCAGACCCCTACCAGAAGGGTAGCTGCTTGCATTCTGAGAAAACAGAAACAGAGGAAATGTGTCCATAAGAAAGAACATACAGATGTTCATGTACAGTTGTGTATTTGCGCATAAGTCCTGTGAGGGACTTCAGGAGTGAGGAACTTGTGGTCTCCTCAAAGTTTCAACCTAGCGAGCATCCCAGGTGAGGGATGATGGGAGCTGTAAGCCAAAAAACCCGGAGCCTACAAGTCATCCACACCTGCACTAGAGAGAAAAACGGTGCAGCGTAGCACAGTGAGAAAGCCTGTGACCAGGCGACTGTCCTGCGTCAACGGGGCATTGCATTATTTGTGGTAGCACCCCCCCCCCGCCGTTCCCTGCATAAAACTGTCTGCACCCGTTCAGACTGTATTATCTGCTATCATGCAATGCTTGGCTAATCTTAAGGAGAACTTCTAGACCAGTCCAAGCCAGCTGATTTCACCCCAGGGCATAAGCCTTCCTGGTTCTCTGCTGCTGTCCTGAGTTGCTGTCTGGAAGGACTGACCATATGTTGTCATCACCTCATCCATATCCATTTGCTTTTCCTACTCTACTTTCACTCCCATTTGTCCCAATAAATATTTGATCCTGTGCATCTACTAGTTGCTTGCTCTTCAGTATGTCTTTGAAATAAAGCTGATGACTGAATTTACAAATATGGATAGGAAGCGAATTTAACAGTCTGGGTAGAAGCACCACCCAGTATATGCTGTGGCAAGAACAGCCGTGTGCGTGTCCCCTTCTCCTGCTGTCCACAAACCATTGACGGAAACATCAGGGCTCCCTGCTCTCCCTTCCTCACAACTTGGAAGGCCCAAAACTCAGAGCTGCTTTTGCTGTTTAAATGGTTTTAAATTTTGTATATCCACATTTTATTTGGTATTTTATTATCTCCAGTTGTGCTTTGCAATTTTACGAATTGTTGAGAACTGCCTGAAGAACTGCATCTATAGAAATGAAATGAATCTATTTTTGCTAGTCGGGCTTTGCAGCCCATCTGGCAAGGGCATTTTGGAGAGGGAAGAAAGTCTCTGGATAAGTTGCATCCTTTCCAGTTCCCTCCCCTCCCGACCCACCAGAAAAACCCCTTCCTCCCTTCTTCAAGGTTGACTGGGGGAATAGGGGGCGTGGATGGATCTGCAACTCCCGCTTCCCAAGACAGAGCACTGCCTCCAGCCTCAGAGCGAGTCACCCAGGAAGGTGCCTATTTTTAAATCAGACTTGGGTGCCAAACGGAGGATTGTCTTTTGACATCCCTTTAAATCAGGAACTTCTCTCTGTAAGGAGGACACATCGCCACCCTATCCACCAAAGCACCCATGAAAAGCAGTAGGAAGGCAATCCTCATTTGGAAACACCAAAGAAATGTGATGAAGTGAGTTCTGAAATTCAGAGCTATCAGTGTCCTGTGTGCAAGTGTAGGTCTAAGTCTTCCCAGAAGAAAGTTATGTCCTACTGAGCAGAGAAATTGCTCTTCATCCTTGTATGAACATACATAAAATTCTCATTTGGTTCTGTTTTTCCTTTCACCAGTCCTGCATGTTTCCTAACAAAACAAGTGATCCACCTGCCCTTGCTGGATCCAGTTGCTTCAGTAAAATGGTGTTTGACCTAGTGGGTAACCCGGATGAGGATACCAAATGCAGTGCCACTAGACTGTTAAAAATATACTTGAGACTTATGCTTCTTTGTGTTTTAGAAACATCTTGGCATCTTCTTTGTATCTACAGCCACCACGCAATTCTGCTTGCTAAAATCAAAGAAATGTTAAACAGAGGGATGTACTTTGGAATCTTCTGTCCCTTAGATATATTCCATCTCTGAAGTTTAACCCCCATTTTAAACATTAAAGGAGAGCATAATTCCATCCCAATGTGAACAAGGCTCACCATAAGGCCCCAAGAAACCCTCCTGCCCGCCTCTGCTTGAGTACATTCTCAGTGAAGACCATGCTCACAGAAGATTGGCTGGATGGGGTCACAGGAAGTGTGGCGTCGTCCTGTTCTGAAAAAGGCCGGCCCACATGCCTCGTTCTGCTTGCCACACTGGGCTATCTGTGCATTCACGGCTGTGAGTGTGCCAAGGGGGACCGCAGCTTCCCCACTGCATAGCCTTGGCAGGGCTGTTCCCGCCATTGGGCAGAATGCAAAGGGTCCACCAGGCAGCCGATGCTGGGAGGCAGGGAACTGCCTCAGGGTGTTGGGAGAACAGAGCTGAGGGTGGCAGGCAACCCTCAGCTACTCTGCTGCCCTCAAATGCAGCGGACGATTTGATTCATTGTCAGGGTTGAAGTAAGATTCAGTGGCTCATTTGCTCAGCTTTAGTTCAGAGAATGGGAACAGGAGCATTCTTGTCCTTCACCCAAAGAAGCAAAAGGACAAGGACTTGGAGTCAGCCCTGACCCTTCAGGCCTCTTGCTGCAACATTCCCAGCCACAGACTTCAAACAATAGCATTTATTCATGTATTTAAAAGATCTGTAAGCCACCATTTAGGTCAAACCTCCCAAGGTAGCATGCAGCAACATTTAAAATCACCTAGCAGAATAAAGCAATCCAGAGAACATCCTATGTGCCATGAGACTTAATACGATCCTAACTCAATTAAAGGCCATGGTAAACAAATGACTTGTTAGGGCCTGCTTGAGCATCCCTAACAAAGATGCTTGGCAACCGTCAATCTGGACTGTATTCCACAGTTGCGGGATATGGGCAGGCATGCCCAAGAAGCGACAACAGACTAATCGGACATGTTTAGAACTGGACTTGTAAGCCCTCTGTCCTGCATCATGCGCTTTAGGAAAAAAGCAATCCTCTCTCATTCTAAAACACCAGTGTGTTTAATTAAGAGAGGCTGTTCCTCCTTTTAAGAGGAAATCAAATAATATTCTGAAATAACCTTCCACTGACACAAAGAACAAGCATTCCTTTTTGGCTTCCATTTCTCGATACAATAGAAATAAATCTTATGTAATGTAGCATAACATGACAAGAGAATGGTTTCCCCTTAACAAATACTCATTTGCAACAGTGCTCAAGCCCGCTGCATGCAAAGATCTATTTCCCGCAACAGTGTTCCGGCAAAACTGATTACTAATTCCACAACTCAAATTAAAACTAACAGAGCTTGAAGGCTGGGACTGACACACGTGTTCATTCGTTTGTTCAGTCTCTCCCTCCCTCTCCCTCCCTCGCTCTCTACTGATGAAGAACAGCAAGCATTTTTATCATGTGAGCATGTGTGTGTTTAATTACATTGTTTAACACATTGGGAATAATTTAGCAAGTGGAGTGCAGAAAATAAGGCACTTAGCTATCCTCCATTCTGCAGAACAGCGTTGTCAGCTTCATAAGAATGGTCCATGGACAAATGTAAAAGCAGTTGTTTTGCATGATTAAAAATTCACTGCTAGGTTAAAAGGTGCACACTGGAAAATGTGTTCCAAGTGTTCACATTAGTTCAGTTCAAATTTGAATGCAAGTTTACCTGATTTTGCACTTTTGAACCAATGTGTGGATTGAAGAGCTGCTAACCATTGAAATTCGCAGTTCTCTAAATTTTGTGTTGGAGTTTTTCAGTCAAAAAATGCATACAAAATATGCATTTTGGGGAAATGGAAACCCCAAAGCCACATGGTGTGTGTGTGTGTGTAATATTTATATCCCAGCTTTTTTTCCCTTACAAAGTACTCACATTCTCCTCCTCCTGCTCTCAGTCTTATCCCCACAACAACGACCCTGTGAGGTAGGTTGGGCTAAGAGCCTGTGACTGGCTCGAAGTCACCCAGTTGGCTCCGTGGGTTAGTTGGGAAGCCTGCTTGCAATTCATGAGTATTGTAGGCAAAATCATGCACAAAACTGATTGTATGAAGAGAAATTTGTAGAACTGTATGAGCAGACTTTCATGTGAACTTTGAAAAAAAGTTTTACTTTTGGAATGAACTGAAGACCAGACAACTTTTCAACATTCCAAACAGACCCAATTTCAGATTAGAAAAATGAGAAGCCAGAGAAACCAACAGTGTCAGATTTGTCCATCTCTAATTCCAGGAAGAGCTGTGTTGAAATCTAACTGCCTTTCACAACCTCTTTTTTCCCTTCAAAAGAGACAGTCCTTTTTTGCCTGTTTCATTGGGATTGTGAGAGTTTTGGAGACATTTCTCAGAGTGCAGGGCTTCAGTTCTTGCCCTACTGATGGGAGGAACCTGGGGAATGGGGGTGATCTTTCTTCTACAGTTTTCAGCTCTCCAGCTGCCTGCCCAAGAGAACTTAGCAGGACTTCCCTGGCTTCTTCCGGGCTTCCCTGTGCGGCTGCCCGCAAAGTGCCTGAAAGGTGAGAGAGACAATCTTGGGCTTGCTGTTTTAACAACAGTAAGAGTAAGAACAGCAACAACTTCTTGATGGGGGCGTTTCAAGAAGCTAAAGCAGGCAGAAAGGCTGCAAGGACAGTGGGGGGGGGTAAATAGTGTCTGCCCCCCTTGGCCACCTTCTTACATAAGATCAGCACTGAAGCCCTACGCCCTGAGTATTTTTCCTGAAATTCTCAGACCTTCCTACGATTTGGGAGTGGTTTCTTTTCTCTCATTCTCCCCAGTGAATAGTCAGAAACGACAAATCTGGCACAGTGCTAGTTGAAACATGAGGCCAGTGCATGTGCTTAAGATCTTCACAGGTAGGACTTTACAGGTAGGACTGCCCCACAGTTGCCCGTCTAAAAGAGCTCGATATTGAAGCTCAACTTTAAGAACACTTTAAGAAGGACCTGCTGGATCGGATCAGATCAAAAGCCTGTCAAGCCCAGCATCCTGATTCCACCCTGGCCAGCCAGATGCCTCTGGAAAGCTGTATTGTACAGGATGCTCAGAGGACTTTGCAAGGTGGGTGGTGGGATACATGTGTAAAACTCTCCCCTCCCCATGTAAAACCGATCTTCTCTCTGAAAGATGCTGTTTGTCGGAGAGTCATTTTGCTAGGTGCTGTATTGAGTTCTTTGAATTAGAAACTGTTTCAGAAGCCTGAATATATTGGTACTACACCAGCATACCAAAGAAGAAAAGTGCCTTGCTTCAGAGATTTTCTATGTGTTCTGTATTAGTAATGCTATGGCACTTATGATAATAGACCCCTAGGAATAGGGTTGCCAGGTTGCAATCTGGAGATTCGGTATTATTCCCTCAATAGCTCAGATGCCATCAGTGGATTCAATCAGGTTTTTCCCAGTACAACAACTTGTGCATTCATCAAGTGTTTGGGAATAAATCAAATGGTGGAAATAGCTTGTCTGGAGGGATCCAACAAACAATGAATTCTACTGCCAAATTTCAGTAAAGCTTCAAAAAATTGGACCCGATAAAAGACTGTTGGCCATGGAGATAACACTTTAGTAGACACCAGCATGTTGACACTTGATTTATACCAAAAGGTGTGTGTGTGTGTGGCAGTGTGATGGTGCAGGATGGAGGAGGAATTGATTGACCAAATCCGCACAAAAGCCCCCTTCATTCCTGATGTTCCAATATAGAATGAATGTGTCCTTTTAGGAACTGGTTAAGAATGATAAAATCCATTATTTATGTCCCCAAATAAGGAAAATTTCAACACTGTACAAGTTTGCAGATTGTTAGGATGGGTTTTGTCAAGCTGGATAAATAAACCAGTCATCAAAAGACACCGAGGTAAATTTGGAGAATGCAAACAGGAGAATGTGTATGTGATAAACACCATTGTGTATTACTGGGGAAAAGCCAACCAGTTCCCACAGATATCCATGAAACAGGCCATAGGGTGACTTTGCCCATTCCAATGTGTGGTGTATCTTTGCCTGCAATGTGCTTTGGGGTGCCTTTTTCCTGCCACCTGCTGTCACACAGGAAACCTTACCCAACTTGAACGTGACAACGTGTGAAGAAAGCTGAAGCCAACTGCAGTGCTGTGCACATCTTTGGCCCCATATCGCAGTGTGCATAATCACACACACAGGATTGCAGGCTAGACAGTACTTCTTTGGATTCGAAGACTGGGAGAACTGGGCATGTTCATCCCTGAGGACAGAAGACTGAGGGGAGATATGATAGACCTCAACAAGTGCCTGAAAGGCTGTCACAAAGAAGAAGGACAAGACCTCCTCTTACTCATTCCAGAGTGAATAATTGAACCTGGAATAATTGGCTCAAGTTACAGGAAGCCAGTTTCTGGCTAGATATCAGGAAGCATCTCCTCACTGTCAGAGCAGTATGACAATGGAACCCGTTACCTGGGAAAATTGTGCGCTCACCCGAGACAGTCAAAAAGCATTTGGATAGTCATCTGAGTGGGATGGTATATCTTCGTGTCCTGCAATAGCAGGAGGTTTGACCTGACAACTTTCTGGCCCCTTCCAACTCTGCTATTCTATGATTCTGTGATAATTTGGAGAACTTGGAAGGAAGTTGAGACGGAGCTGCTGCCTCAGTAAGCAGAAGATGTCATTGCCCTGCAGGCATCTGTCCATCAGTGATACTCCCAAGCATGTGTTCACCTGCGTAGAGAAGCTGGCTGCATAGCTAGTGGAATTCTTTAAAGATGCAGTCACAGAGATGGAGGCAGGTATGCTTGCATGGTCCATGGCCATGAAAAATTGAGTCTGCATGATAAGCCAGACAGAACCATGTTAAGAAAGAACAAGCACATGATTTGCATTTGCAAATTCACCAGTTTATGGATTTTAACTGGTCTGCCCTTGGATTGTCCAATTACGTCAAAAGCGTCTGGACAGTCATCTGAGTGGAATGGTGTAACTTAGTGCCTTGCAATAGCGGGAAGTTGGACCTGACGGCCTTCTGGCCCCTTCCAATTCTACGAAATCTAAAAATGCACACAAGAAGAACAGGAGAGAAACTCTAGCTTGGAATTTAGCAACCCAATTCATTGCTCGTACCCCAGAGGAGGGCAAACTTTGACCAGCAGGCCTAATCCAGCCTATGGGCATTTTCACTCTGGCCTGTGGAGGGATGAGGACTCTCCCCACCCCGCAAGCCACACCCCTTGCCCTGGAGAATTGGGAAGAGGACAAACTCCCATATCAGGGACAATTCCAGGAAGGGGAATTCCTTTGCCATCTCTGATCAGAAACTGGAAGCAACCTTGGAATTCCTGCCTGCTCCACTTTGTTGGGAGATGAGTCCCCTCCTTCCCTCTCTCAAACTGCAGACAGGTTGTTGTTGTTGTTGTTGTTGTTGTTGTTGTTGTTTTTGGCAAGTGACTTTATTTCCAATGTACATTCAGCAAGCTATTGGCTAACAAGAGAAGAGTCTCTGAGCATGCACAGAGCAATTTGTTGAACCCAAACTAGATACTATTTCCAAGAATGCCCCTTTTCAAACACCCTGGAGCCCACCTCTCTGTGTGTGTCCTGTAGAGATGGACACACCTCCTAGACCTACACAGGCCCTCTGGCTGGCTAGCCCTTCCTTCCCAACCGCATATCATGCAGTCAGGGGTCAGGCCAGGCTCTCCTGGCTCCTCTCCCACGTCCCCTCCTGGTGCTTCCAAACCCTGTTGGTTCCCTGCCTGAACACCTGGAGTCAGCTGCCTTGAGATAAACTCTTCCTCTGCTGCCACGTCTGTGTCCGTGGATCTCATTCCCCAGGCCTCATCATCCTCATCCGAAGAGTCAGTGCCACCTGGCCCTGAAAAGCACGCCAAGAATAACTCATTCCCAGCATACTTGTGCTCCAACTGGGACAGGGGGTACAGAAAGGAGGCTCCTGATTCAGTGGGCATCTGCAGGAGCTCTGGGCTTCACCAACTGCATCCATTTCTCTGTGCACAGTTCATTGCATGGAGATGAGAAATCTTGTTCATGGGGCCGGGTGATGCCATGGAAGGGAGGCACTTCATGGGTGGGTCTTGTCCTCATGACAAAAGGTGTCCCACCTGCTGGATCAGCCTAGTCCCGAGCCAAAGGAGGTTGCCCATCCCTGCTGTGCCATGCGTCTTTGCACAGACCACCATGTGCATGAGCCAGTGCACGCTTTGTGCATGCACACAACCACACAAACACCTATTGGTGTTCCTTCTCACAGGGTCTTTTACAATAACATAGCAGATCGGTCAGGTTGCTTTTTCTGTCCGGCAGTTGAAATGTATAGCAGACAGCAGCTGAGAGACAGGTTCATATGGTTACAGAATTCAATCCCATTTTTCATCATGAGGACAAGAGCCTTATGGACATTGCTTCAAGCAGTGCATTGAATGAGTGGGATCCAACCCCTGCTCCTGCCTGTTCCCTGTGTGGATGATGACCTGGTCTTATTAAAGGGCACCATCTTATGAATGTTCTGTAAAAAAAGTTCTTCAACTTTTTTGACTGGGGGAGGGAAGCTGGAAGTGCTGGGGGATGCTGGGAATTGAAGAACCTTTTAGTTATTTAAACTTTCATAGGATGGCACTCAGAGTTACTCCAGGAAAATGCTAGCCTATCCAAATTCTAACAAAACACAATTCTAGCCAAGGAAATTAAGAAGATGCCCTGCCATAAATGTTTGTCTGTTTGTGGCAGACCGAAGTGCAAGTCAGCAAGTGTGTCCAACTGGGAAATTCAGTGCAGAGAAGTAGATAAATTGCAGGAAAGATCTCAGGAAACTGCAATGATGGTGGGACAGTTTAAATGCAAAATGTGTGGCTGCCAAAGAGAAATTAAATGTGACTGAAGGGCAAAGATGAAATAGATGCTTAAAATCTGAAGCAAACATCAGAGCCAAGCAAGATGAAAGAATCTTTTGAGACAACTCCGATAGCACTTGATACCAAAATGGTGAATTAAAAACATGTGTCTTCCAATAAAAGATATTAAAGAACTGAGGGTGCTCAAAAGGAAAGTTATAGCCCAACCATAAATAAGGATGGAGATTATTTCTAAATATACACATATACATGTTTATTAGCACATGCTCATTTTATGCAAATCAGTGTCCTGTCCTCTCAATTGGCGATGCAAGTCTGGCCGCCTACATGTAGATCTCAAACCCTCCACCTTGGTCCACTCCTTTGATTACTCAGTGCTACAATTCAGGTACCTGTCATGCTTCACCACTGGTTTTCCAGCTTCCATAGCAGAGATTCTATGAAGTCCAAACAGATGCAGAAACAAACAGGAACAAAGAGGACACTTGTCTAGAGTAATAAAGGCTAAGAAAATATGCCTTGGACCACTGATGCCCAAAGCAGCCTGCCCCAGGGACCCACTTCCACAGATCTGGAGGAGATGTGCTCCTGGAAGAGATCCAGCCGGCAAGAGTGTACTCACAAGTGCAGCTAGCGGTCCAGTCTAGAAACAGTTCTTTTCTGCTCAGCTCTGCATTCACAGAGGCACGAATGCAGGGAGGGCAGAGGAGCTCACAGAACATGAGTTGTGTGGCATCTAGCATTAGCTGGCAACACTTGGACTCATGGCAGGCATCAAGGGTCAGCACGGCTGGGCACCTGCCAAGGGCCCACTGACTCAAGGCTCCACTGTTCCTCTGCTGCCTCTGGCTCCGTGGTAATGTGGACAAGGAGCGATGAATGCCACTTCCTGAATGTGTACCGGCCTCTGCCTGGAAAGCAAGCGAGTGCTGGAGATGCAGCTGGTGTCAGTGCTGGTGGGAAGGGCAGGGAGGGAGAGGGGCCCTCTGAAACCTAATGCTGGCGCTGCGTGGACCAAACTGTTCTCTTGCTCCATTTTCCTTCCCGGAGGCATATTGAACTGTGAATCGCACTGTCCTCTACTGGGTGTTCTACTTCCTTTGCAGAAGTGCTCTGCTTGCAGGACTGCTGGAGCACTCTTGTATTTTGACCATGTCCTCCGTTTGAAGGACTGTTCACTCCACGTGCACATCAAAGATTTAGAAAGTGATCAGCAAGAAGAGCTGGGTTTGGCAGTCACCAGCTAACAGTGAACTCCCGGACAGCAGACCGAACAAGGCACAAGAGGTCACTGGGACAGTCTCCCACACTTTGGCAAGAGGCGCTGCATTTCTGCTTCCATGATGATGATGATGATGATGATGATGAAGATCTTATCTATATTTGCATGTATCCATATAAAGGAGCACCTGCACATTTAAGGCAGATCATTGGGCTCTCTCCCCTCTATTTTGGTGATTCTTCAGGGGCCACGTTTGCAGCAGATGCCACTGCCTGCATGCCCATCAGGTTTCTGCCCACAGGTCCATGGGATTGGTCATGGTAGAGAAAGGGCAAACAGAAGCAGCTGATGAGAAGGTAGGTTCACTGGGGAGAGGGTTGGGGTTCGGGTTAGGAAGCATGGCTTGACCAGGGGCCCTCCAAAAGCTGCAGTCAGCACTGTGCAAATGGCTGTGGGTGGCTGCATATACACCCCCAATATAGAATAAGTACAATCATATTTTGACGCCAAATGCACACACAACACACTTAGGGCCAGTGACACTGACCCAACTGCTTCCGTACAACAGTGGCTGTTGGATGGAGGGCTGCATGTTTCTTGCAGCAATGCACGGTGGTTCTAATGTTGGGGGACTGTGATATTACCGGGCGAGGTTTAAGGGTCTCATTCTGCTGGACAAAACCCTAAATAACTTTGGAGCACCATCTCCCTTTCTAATCTGTCTGCTCACTGAGCTCATTGGAGGGCATGTTCTTGCTGGCTCCACAAACCTCACCCAACTGCGGCCCTCTCTGCATGTTTAGTCCCAGTCACAGGTTAGGCAAGGGGTCCATTCCAGCCATCCCCTGCACAGGCAAGTCCTCTCCCGATGTTACAAAATTCCAAGTGTGGAGGGAGGTTGCAGGCACATGCTCCAGCCCTGCTCTTCTACCTGGCGTCTGTGTTGGCACGGAAGGTCTGAAGCAGAAATGGAATTCTGTTCTGCTCAACATGGGTTCAAAGTTCCATGTAATGGGTTATATTTCTGGTTGAGTTTCTGCTTCCGGCCTATAGTGGAAATGCAGAAGATGTGTGACATCTCAAGGAGTTGGGTGGTGTGTGCCTTTTGAGCTTGAGTCCATAAGAGCACGTGTGCGTGTGTGCATGTAATTAGCTAGTTGTGGGCTTGAGATGCTATTGCTCAGAAATACAGACCTGGAAGACTTTGGCAGACAGCAAGGTTGACACCTGGGAAGGGGGTATTAGAATAGGTACCACTTATCTATGTTGGGCTTGGAGTTCATCTTGGCAGAAGGTAATTGCTAATAAAATGTGATAACTGTATTCAGAACGACAGATGCTTAATAGAGAGCAGAATAGTATGTCATTTCCGAGGAGACCACAATTAGCTTGACCCTCAGCTCAGACACGAAGCCTGAAGGTGCCACATGCCAGTCCATTCCAAGGGTCCATCTGTTGGCATTTCACTGAGGGATTCTCATCGTCCATAGGGATGGATGCGTTGTCTTTTCCCTTTCTTTTGTTCTACATCGGTACCCTCTCTTTCTTTGTTTGCATCATCTGTTGAAATGCTATTCCTTTGCCCCATGCCTTACAGTTTAATGAAGTCTTTTTGCCTTCACTCAGTTGATGTGCCTCTTGCCTCTCAAAGAGAAAAGAACCTTTTGCTCCTTGACAGCTCAGGACCGTCCACATCAGCACGGGGAGGTCACAGGCCGAGGGGCAGAGCTGCAGCATCCACCTCCAGCCCCTTTCCACGCTCAGGATTTTGTAACTCTTGGAAAGTAAAATTCTGCATAACAGCTGGTGCTGTGATTGGAGCGAGATATGCACAAAAACACCCACTTGCTTTGAGGCCAGTGTTTTGAGCTGTTTGATTAGCCTTCACTTTCAGTTTCATACTACTTTTTGCTATGCAGATTATACTCATTAGTCTCTTATGGCAAATCTTTGTGACAGCCGCTGGCGAAAACAATAACGTTGTGCTGAACCACTCATTATAGTTATGTAAAACACATTTTCTGGAACTGCTATTCATGGGTTCATGACCATTTTTGATAAACTAAGAGAGACGTGATTAGCAACACAAATCCTACGCAGGTAAAGGTGACCAGCTATGAGTTGTGCGGGGGGGGGGGGGGGGGCCCCCCCCCAAAAAAAAAAAATCAGTTGCGATAAACCCTCCCAATTTATTATTTTTGTTTTTTATTTTTTCTTTTCACCTG
>NW_025335268.1:8890902-9039518 GCF_004798865.1 Varanus komodoensis | reverse complement strand
GAGAGGGGAGAGATAGTATTGGTATACCACTCCACATCGGGGTAGAGGCCGGACTGCATCACCAGAAAAGAAGATACTGATTGGCATAACCTCTGCATATCTTAATGTATTGTTTTACTTGTTTTAGCTTCGCACTGTTCAGCACTCTGGAATCTATTTGGATGTGGAGTGGTATACCAATACTATGGCTGGCTGGATGGAAGCAGTCTCTGCCTTTCAGCCCAATGGCCATGTTTGGCTGTCTAGCTGAGATACTTCAGAGCAGGAGGGAAGAAGGCTGCAGTGCCATCAAGATACCTCTCCTCCTGGTAGACCTAGCCAGCTCCATTCAGTATTTGCTGGCACATCCCCTTTACCCGCTTTCCGAAACTGAGTTTCTAGGCTCAGCTAGGTAGGTGTCTGCTGAAGGTTTTCTGAGGCTGGCTGTAAATCAGGGCAGACAACTGAAACATGATCCCTAGGGCCAAGGCTGGGAGTCCAACCTCAAATCTCAATATCCAGTGTACCTCACCTCCCCCAGATGCTGTCCAGGGGGCCATAGGATGACTCACTTAAGCTCCAGTCCTAAACTTATTGGTGCAGGTATATCTACCTTTCCACCAAAAATGGCACTCAAGGCAACTAACGATAAAACCCCAATTTAAAGCAAAATTGTAATTAAAGCATAATATACAAATAAATTAAAAGATGCAATCAGAAGCACAACAATCAACTACTGATCATTTGGCAAACAGAGAAGTTTACATGCCAAAGTCCTGCATGAATAGAAAATAACTTTGCCTACCTGCTGAACGACAAAAACCAGGGTCCCCACTGGGTTCCCTTGACAGAGAACTCCAGAGCCTTGCTGGGAAGTCCTGTCAACATCAGCTGGACTGATCTCCAATAAATATGTGTACAATTGGGCAGTTACGGTGCTTGCTTACTGTGCACTGAAAGGGTGAATAAATGATTCTAGGCACGTTCCTTAAAGCAAGACAAACACTGTGTGACTTTTCATTTTTTGTGCACTGGTTCATATCACATCCTGTTTTAATGACAATTTTATTTCTAATCTGCAGTTTAGTCTTGACTTTGTTAAAGCTGTACTGTTTTATGCAATTATCTATTATTTGGTGAAAGCTGTAAATAACCCACTGCTACTACAATTACCACTCAGTTAATGCCTCAGGAGACCAACATTGAGCAAAAGCTGCCGTGTGCAGATCCAGCGTCTGCTCCTTTGGCAGTTCATGGTCTTTAATCCTATTAACTTAGAAAAAATTGTCGTCTTATTTTTATTTGTTAGAAGCTGATTGTTGAATTTTATATGTAAAATGGGATATAGCCAACTAACTTATCCTGCAGCATTTAATTAGAAAATACAATAGCTGAACTATAGCATTCTGATAATGATAATAATGAGGAGAAGGAGGAGGAGGAGAAGCAGCCATCTCTGAGGTTACAAACCTTACCAAGGTGGCTCAGAAATAATGATGCTAGAAAATTAGGGATTTGTAATTTGAATCTGCTGTATGTAATCCTCACATATGTACCTAAGGCTGGGGAAAGCAGCAATATTCAAGCTTCCATGCTTTCCACCTTACTGCTTGTCTCACCCCACTCTTGCTTCCAAACATGAGTGCCTTTTTTAAATGGAAACATGCAAATTTTCTGAATTATGAAAATGCAGTTTGGAAGTGCACAGTTGCAGAAGGCACTTTCACATGCAAATGCAAACTCAAGAATTTCAATTATTTCTTTAAAAATTTACTTTTGTTTTTATTTGGGTTCAGAGTTGCAAACGGGACTCACAGCATGATTTCTGAGCTGCAATTAAATTTCTGTCTTTCTATATGCATCAAGCTTGGATGACCTGCTAATGTAATTCATTCTTGAAGCTGAATTTCTTACTATTTGAGAAGCCCTAATTGGGTGCTTGCAGCAGTGCAGTTGTCCTCAAAAATAGCCTGCTGGCCTGACCTCGCCAGGGAGCATCACTTGGGGTGGTCACACGGCCATTCCAGGAAGAGCTGCCAGTCTGAAGCACCGACTCTGAAGCCAGCCGTGCTTGCTACACATTCTGCTTCCACGAACAGGAGGCTGGGAATTGAGCTGAGCTGAGCAGAGTAGAGCAGAGCAGCTGGGGAGGGTGGGTGGGTGGCTGGCTGGCAAAGGGAAGATCTTTGCATTTCTGGATACAAAACAGGAACTTGGAATTGTGGAGAATGTCCCTCCAAGATTGGCAAAGGAACTTGGATCCCAGGGATAAAACCATTTTTGCAACCCGGTGAGCAAACAGTTTTTCTTGGGATGAGGTCATTATGATGACTCACAAGTAACATAATTCATAAAATCATAGTAAGCAACGTTAACTCACTTAAAAAACTAGCCTCATTCTCTTATGGCAGTTGGTGGAAGTCAACCCTGGAGGCAGAGTGAGCAGCTAGAACCAGAGGATGTGTCCTCATGCACCCCCCTTTTCCTGGGGACCTTCCTTCAGGGAACTGATGCTAGAGGGTCCTGGGGTGGATGCGGGGGGCGGGGGAGGTGGCTGAGACAGCCTCTGAGCCCCTCTTCTCCTGCCTTCCCCCTTCTCTCTCCTGGAATTATTCTGTCAGAGCAGGAGATGCTTGTCTAAGACAGTAATTTCTGATTTGGTGCACCTGTTGCAGGGGCAAAGAGTTTTCATCGTTGGTCAGCCCAGAGGACTGCTCTTAGATGTTGTTGTTGTTGTTGTTAGTCGCGAAGTCGTGTCCAACCCATTGCAACCCCATGGACAACACTCCTTCAGGCCTTCCTGTCCTCCGCCATCCCCCGGAGTCCACCTAAGCTCATGCCAACTGCTTCAGTGACTCCATCCAGCCACCTCATTCTCTGCCGTCCCCTTCTTCTTTTGCCATCTATTGTTCCCAGCATTAGGCTCTTCTCCAGGGAGTGCTTCCTTCTCATTAGGTGGCCAAAGTATTTGAGTTTCATCTTCAGTATGTGGCCTTCTAAAGAGCAGTCAGGATTGATCTCTAGGACTGACTGGTTTGATCGCCTTGCGGTCCAAGGGACTTGCAGGAGTCTCCTCCAGCACCACAATTCAAAGACCTCAATCCTTTTGCACTCAGCCTTCCTTATGGTCCAGCTTTCACAGCCATACATTGCAACTGGGAAAACCATAGCCTTAACTATACGCACTTTTGTTGGCAGGGTGATGTCCCTGCTTTTTAGTATGCTGTCTAGATTTGCCATAGCTTTCCTCCCGAGAAGCAAGCTTCTTTTAATTTCTTGGCTGAAGTCCCCATCTCCAGTGATCTTGGAGCCCAGGAAAATAAAATCTGTCACTACTTCCATTTCTTCCCCATCTATTCCCCAGCCAGGAAGTGAGGACCGGATGCCATGATCTTAGTTTTCTTAATGTTGAGTTTCAAGCCAACTTTTGCACTCTCCTCCTTCACCCGCATCAAGAGGCTCTTTAGTTCCTCTTCACTTTCTGCCATGAGAGTGGTATCATCTGCATATCTGAGGTTGTTGATATTTCTCCCAGCAATCTTAATTCCAACTGGTGATTCATCTAGCCCCGCCTTTCTCATGATGTGCTCTGCATATAAGTTAAATAGACAGTATACAGCAGGGGTCTCAAACTCGTGGCCCGCGGGCCAATTGCCGGGCTGGGCGGGGCACAGGCCCTGCGGCCTTCAAAGTGCCGGTGGTGCCCAGGCCAGCCACGGGATGAGCGGCCCACCACCACCATGGTGGTGGAATACTTGATGCGGCCCAGCCTCACCCAGATTCTACGTCCAGTGGCCCCCAGGTAAGTTGAGTTTGAGACCCCTGGTATACAGCGTTTCCGAACTCCTTTCTCAATTTTGAACCAATCAGTGGTTCTGTGTCCAGTTCTCACTGTTGCTTCTTGACCTGCATATAGGTTTCTCAAGAGACAAATAAGATGGTCTGGTACTCCCATCTCTTTAAGAACTTGCCACAATGTGTTGTGATCCACACAATCAAAGGCTGTAGCATAGTCAATGAAGCAGAAGTAGATGTTTTTCTGGAACTCCCTAGCTTTCTCCATGATCCAGCGCATGTTGGCAATTTGATTTCTAGTTCCTCTGCCTCTTCGAAACCCTGCCTGTACTTCTGGTAGTTCTCAGTCCACATACTGCTGGAGCCTAGCTTGTAGGATTCTGAGCATAACTTTGCTAGCATGTGAAATGAGTGCAATGGTGCGGTAGTTTGAACATTCTTTGGCACTGCCCTTCTTTGGGATCGGAATGTAAACTGACCTTTTCCAATCATGTGGCCACTGTTGAGTTTTCCAAATTTGCTGGCATAGCTCTTAGATATACCCGAGGTTAAATGGTAAGAGAGCACAGCATGTGTACTGTGGTCATATTCATTTTTCTGCGTAACAACATGGCAATGTAATCAACACACATTAAACAGAACAGTCATCTTGCCTGAAGCCATGAGATTTGCATGGTTTGCAGGTACACCTTCTACACAGAGCCGCCGAGCCCTTTCTATAGGGCAGCCACTTACACGCTGCCAAAAAGTGAGGACACCAACTTGCACATGGAAATAAATAATAGGAAAATATTTAGAAATAATAACTATAATTGACCTACAAGGACAATACATTTTTCCGTAGAGAAGCAGACTGGCACCTGCTCTGCCCCCTCTCCAGGTGCTCTGTGTTTGGACAAAAGCAATGCCCAGCTCTGCCTCCTTGCAGTTCTTTGATATGGCCATACTTTCAAATCCAGGACTGTCCTCTGCCAGCACTCCAAAACAGAGGACTCCCCTTTGTAAAGTCTGGCACCTGGCCACTTGTGGACTCAAACACTACCCAGGGGTAAAGACAGTGTTCGCCGGTCCTCTGCAAGGCGGAGGAAATCCATGCGAGGCCCCTTCTTAAGTACTGCCACCACCCATAGTAACAGAACACCCAAAGCAGCATTTGGAAAGAGCAACTCCATTGCTGTGAGGCAGAGTCCAGCCTGCCATCCCATTCCCTGGGTTGGGTCCAGGAGCTGCCCTCCTTGAACAGAAGGACCCTAGTCACTGAAGGTGCTACCACCCGATACCTGGAGATCCCACCTCTCCCTCACCCACCTAGCAGAATTTCACCAACCCCACTGTGTAGCATTTTGGGGTACCAGGAGGGGTTGCTGCCGGGAGCAGTGGGGTGAGGAAGCTCAAAATATTGGGTTGAGTAACTTCTGAAGGCTTACCATTTCAAGGCCAGCTTCTTTGCAGGAAAGTTGCCCCATCTGGATCCTTAAAAGTCATCACTCCATTTCAGGTTGAAAATACCTCCAAGCCACACAATTCCTAAGCGTCTGCCAGCCTCAGCCCTTCATATCATCTTACAAGTCAAACCTGCTCAATGTTTCTGTGATGACGTTCTTCCAACATCAGCTCCTCCCTTTCTCCTGCTCTATCTCTTCAGGTGCAGAAAGGCACAATGATACTATATGTGTAAGAACTCCAGCAAGAGATCATTTATTTGCCACCCAAACCATGCAAGTGACAAATAAACTGGCCTTAGGTGCATGGGGCGTGTGTGCCAGCAAGCGTGCCACCACCTTGAACAAACACTGTGCACATAAACTGAAAGCCAAGGTAGAGAAAAACAAACTCCAAGAACAACGGTGCTCAGCTTCCTGCTCCTCTGGTGATCATCTAGTCCTTTCACCAGAAAAGTTATCCTTCCAGCATAGTTAATATTTACTACCAACAAAACATTAGGGTTTAATTTGTTTTTCTCAAAATACTACCAGGAAATGAAGAAGCCCATATGGAAAGATATGCTGAGCCAAGGGACGGGCTCATCACATCATCAGCTGCAAAAACTGCTTGGTTTTACTTCGTCTTTACATCTCTGTTGTAGCCATTGCTAGAAGCGACAGAGTTTTAGCCTGCAACAGCAAAAACAACCAAGAGTCTTGAGCAATCTTAAGGACTGCACTTCACTTCACCAGGTGCATGAGGGGGTAATCTTGAGTTAAAATGGATACATGCACACGCATGCATACACATGCAAACAGGACAACACTTAATGCATAATAATATTCCACAAAAGGCTTTTTTTGGGGGGGTACTTTTTATTTTTCACATAATAAAGGGGAAGAAGCCAACTCATCTCAAATGGTCAAAGGTAGGGTTGAGATGAACCCTGTCAGGATCCATCCCTCCAGATTCCATGGACTTCCTCTTGTACTTGTCCGGGTCCTACACAGCAGGCAGTGCCAAGAGGTCCATGGATGCTCACAGAGCCCCAGTTGCACAAATGGCAGCTTTCCTTGCCAGGAGTGGCTGAGGGATGTGACAGAGGCGAGCTGTGAGCAGGTGCACTCGCTGCCATTCCCAGTGACCAGCTGTCTTCCCCACCTGCTGTTCCTGGTGGTGGTGGTGGCGGCGGCACACATGGAAAAGGGGAGCAGCACGTGGGCGTGCCGGCTGCCATTCCCAGCAGCCAGGCTTCTTTGCCTTGCCGAGTGCCTAAGGTTCCATTCCTGGTGGGAACGCTGGGCAGGGACTTGGACTCGGGGCCACCACAGTGCAGACCAGTATCCAGGAAACTACAGTCAAGGCATCCAGCAGATTTTCTGCATAAAATGGATTCCTCATACATCCCTCGTCAAGAGTAATATAAAGTTTCAGGTCACTTCTCTCAGAAAGGACCCACAGCAGAATGGCAGAAGCACATGCAGTGTGTGTATAAAAACTCCAACTAAGACCTGATGGACAAATGACTGACTGAGCATCTTCCCCTGGCAGCTGGTGTCAAAAAAAATCCCATTGGCTGCTTCAGGAAGCCTCATGGGGCAAAGGAAGGGGAGGAGACCTGCGCTGACAAGCCAACCTGTCAGTGCCTCAGCATCCTCCATCCACACCAAAGCACAACTGTTTGGTCGGCAACACCTTGCATGTGGAAGGAGCACAGAGGTGTCTGCAACCCAACCTTGAATGCCTGTAATCTTCCAAGCTGGATTATACTTTGACAGCAGTCACCCTGGGCTGGACTATATTTATTGCTATTACTCTTTTACTGCTACTTCATAGCTACTGATTCTTTCCTGTTGCTGATTGATGTTGGTTTAAAGGAGGTTTTTTGGTGATGTCAAATGTCAGATATGATTTTATTGATGAAAGAGTGGAGAGTGTGGCCCTGTTGATTCTCCTGGATCTCTCAGTAGCTTTCCATACCATTGACCATGGTACCCACCTGGATAGGTTGGCAGAACTGGGAGTTGAGGCACTGCTTTGTGGTGGTTCTGCTCCTGCTTGTCTGGCCAACTCCAGGTGGTGCTGGGGGAATTATGGCTCTGTGCAATGGCAGGTATGCCATGGAGGGCTCTATTTTATCCCCCATGTTCTTTAACATCTAGATGATACCTCTGGGAAAGGTCATCCAAAGGTATGGGCTGAGGTGTCAGCAGTGTGCAGATGACACTAAGCTCTAGCTCTTTTTCAGCAAATCCAGGTGAGGGAGCAGCTGTTTTGAATCAGTGCCTGGACCTGGTAATGGACTGGATGAGGGCCAATAAACTGAGACTCAATCCAGACAAGATGGAGGTGCTGTTGGGAGGTGGTTCATCTGGCCAGTTCAACCTGTCCTGGATGGTGTTGCACTCCTCCTAAAGGACAGGGTTTGTAGTTTGGGGATGCTCCTGGTCCTGAATTGTTGCTGGAGTCACAGGTGGACTCAGCGACATGGAGCATTATCAGCTTAGGCTGATTTACCAGCTCCAACCCTATCTGGACAGGCAGAACCTGGCAACAGAGATCCACACTCTGCCACCTCACATCTGGACTGTAGTAATGTCTCAGTCTGGGGCTACCCTTGAAAATGGTCCAGTGACTTCAGTTGGTTCAAAATCGAGCAGAACGGTTGCCAACGGGGACTGGCCAACAAAAACATATCATGCCAGTCCTCTATCAATTACATTGGTTACCAATTGAAGTCTGGGCCCAGTTCAGAGTGCTGACATCAACATTTAAAGGCCTAAATGGTTTGGGGCCAGGTTATCTGAAGGAACACCTTCTTCCATACCCTGAGATCATCAGTGGAGGTCCTTCTCAGAGAGCCCCCAAAGGCAGCAAGGAGGGTGGCTACCAGAGACAGGGCCTTCTTGGTTGTGACATCCCATTTGTGGATTCAGCGCCCCAAAGTTCTCTCTCTCTCTCTTCCTTCCGGTGCCACCAGGTAAACTCTTTTTTATTTTCCCAGTATTTTAAATAGTTAGATTTTTATTTTCATTTTACTTTATTTTATTACTGTACCTCTAGGTTGATTTAGCTACTGTACCCCTAGGTTGATTTAGCTGCAGTAGATCATTGCTGTATTGTATTATGTAGTTACACTAATTGCATTATTGTGATTTTATAATAACTGTTTTATATTATTGTTTTTTTGTGAACTACCCAGGGAGCCTTTGGGCTGATGGGTGGTGTAGAAATATAACAAACAAACAAACAAACAAACAAACAAACAGCACTCTTGAGTTTTAATAGCGAAGAAATTTGCCAAATGCATCACTGCGGCACTCGGAGAGGTTCTTTGTCTGGAATCCCTGCCTTGTGTTAGAGGCAGAGGATGCCTCGCTCATAATAAATCTACCAATCTTTTCCCAGGCCCAGATGTATTACCTGCACCTTTGGTGATTGAGGTTTTCCTTCAAGGCAGCGCTGCCTCTCCGGTGTTTTCCTGCTCGGCTCCAAGAGGGGCTGGTACCCAAGGGCAGTTTTTGCCCCCCAGCGTTAAGCCAGGCAGATTTAGCGTTAAGCCAGGCAGAGCTGCTTCCTGGGAGTGCAACATAAATAAAAGCTGATTCTAGCGGGAGGTGAAGCGAGCCCCTTCATCCCAAGCAAGGAGTTCTGAGGTGATAAACACCGGCACTGCCAGCTCGTCTTGACAGCATGTGTGCTCTGTTAATCACTGGCTCTCTGGGGAAATGGCAGGTATATTCCCCTCCAGGTGTTGTGATTCATTGTCTGGAACTGATATCTCTGCTTAAATGGGGGATTAACATGATTTAAGAAATATTCATTGCAAAGTTGATTAGAAAGCCCCTTCAGCAGCCTGGTAGGGGATTTAGTTAGTGCAGCATGACACCGTTTTGTGATTGTCAGCTTTTCCATAGATGCCTCATGTACTGACATGTCCATTTATATCCGTGTTTTGAAATACTGGGCTCTATCTCTCTGGTGTCCTTCCACTGATGGAAAGCTGGTTAAATCAGGGGAAATGTCCCGGAGAATAGCAGAGATGAAGGCAATTTTTGGTGATTCTTCCCACCATGGCAGCTGCCTCTGCCCATCTCAAATCTGGTCTGGCACACTGCAGAGCACGTCCAAACAACATGAGAGGCGGAAGGAGGGGAAAAGGGTGGAAACATATAGATAAAAACATGTCACTGACTGGGCAAAAGTGAGGCACCGCTGGGCGAAAGAACCCTCTGCCAGCAGAGGGATACCAGCCGGGCATAACCTACACGCATCTTAGCCTGCTTTGTGATTTGGAACCACAGTGGTTCTTTGGGAGGACCAAAGCAGTGCCTGAACCTGAGGTTGGTGACTAGAGACAAAATGTTCTCAGTCATGGCACCGTGGATCTGGATTCACTCCCCTGAGAAACTCATTCGGCATCAACTTTTACGTTGCTTAAAAAGACCTCCTTGTCTTCCTGATGCCAGGTGAAGACTGCTTTTCAATTTGTTAAGGCACACATTTATCACTGGTTTGAGTAAGGTTTTATTGCATAGCATACACATTGTGATCCTGGTTTTAACATTTTATTGTATCTGCTAATACTTTCACTGGATACAAGCCAGGAGTCTCTCAACAAAGGGTAAACAAAGATGCTACTCATCTGCATCTACTTCCTGCCAATGTGTAACACCCGGTAGGATCTGTACTGTGACTTCTTTCACAAAACAAATTCCAGCGCTTCCAATTCTGTGTTGCGAGAGGATCCAGCTTGCCATTTTAAAGGAAGCCTCATTGTTGGATACACTCTTCAAGACCTTGTTTTGGTTCTGTTTGAAAAGTAACAAGGGTTAGGGTTCCCTCTTGATTGCAAAGCATAGTTGATCATGTCTACCAAAGACTCTGAAACCAAAAGTTACACTGGCCTTTTAGCACTGGTTAGGGACTGGGAAACTGAAATTGGAGCACTTTTGCCTATTTCATGCATCCATACCTTTGGAGTACAAACCTTTCTCACATCCTCCCTGGTGTGCTTACCTATGCATGCCATGCCAAGACATTCCAAACATGGTACACCTTCCCAAGCAAGAATTACATTATATTAGCACCCCAGTGTTACCTAACTTGCATGTGGTGCCAGTGATATTTTGAGAACTGAACCCAGAGTAAAGGCAGCCCCCACCCAGAGGCTTTCCATTTTCAGTATATGGACAAGTTGAGGTCATGGGGGATTTCAAACACTATTGAGGTAGTGAACTAGCTGAAGGAGCAAACAAAGCAGAAAAGCATATCTGCTGAAAGATGTGGTGTTGTTAGAATAGGGTAGCTCAGTCAATGATGTCCTTTGAACTGAGATCCAGTGTGGCATAGTGGCTATAACTAATCTTGGTTCTGCTCCCCACTCAGCCATGTAGCCAACTGGATGACGTGGGCCAGTCACAGACTCTCAACCTACTTCACAGGGTTGTTGTGGGGATAAGATTGAGAGCAGGAGGAAGAGAATGATGTAAACTGTTTGGAGTTCATTGTGAGAAACAAGTGGGATATAAATCTAATAAATAAATGAATGTTTTGCTGAAGTGCTGGGAGCTGCTGAAGAGTGTCTTTTCAATGCAAAACCATTGGTACCTTCTAAAGAAAGTGAAAATATGTTCCAGGCAGAATGAAAGGAGGAGATCTGAAAACAGCATGGGACAGAAACCAAAAGAATGAGAAAAAATGAGTGAGTTGGACTTGCTTACATGCTGCATTCTTTACTCTGAGAACAGAATCTGAATTTCTTAAATATAACTCACACCCGACAATTAACGTCAGGAACCTCTGGGCTACAGCATGACAGCTGTTTAACAGTGTATCAGGAAGCACACAACACATTTGAGCAGCCAGTAATGGATGCCTTTGGAACTGCACAAGCAATCTGGTGTGTGAAACGAAGCCCTTGGAGGATTGGCCATGTCATCTGTTTCTAAACCCCACTTGATTCCCACTGAATCATCAAACTATTCTTAGCAGCTGAAGGTTGGAAGCATGTGCCTCCCTCTGACTTAGACATTCCTTTTGCTATATGCTAAATATTACCACCAAACTTTTTGGTGAGGAGAGAGATAGTACAACACTCTTGCCACTTCATATTATGTAAGTTTCCATCTTACATCCTTCCAGATAAAACTGACAACTGTTGGTGCAAGAAGCTGCAACTTCGTTCTGGGCTGCTAACTTGAGACAGATGTGTACCATCACTTGTCTTCATGGATGATGGATAACTCATCCTGCAAACAGTTATGCATTTTTGACTGTTTAAATACAGATCATGACATTATTATCCAATTCCCCCTGGTTTTTTGGTCAAAATTACCCATCTTTTCCAAAATCAGTGATTCACCATAGAAGAGCATGCTTTATTGCGATGATTGGAATTAGGGATGTGTAGAAGATCTGTCCCTTGAGGGTGTGCAGGCTTTCTCTCATGTTTGCCACTATCTTGGAAAGTGAGCCAAGCTGAGAGGAAACCAAACTGTGCAACTGGCCACCTTCTCTGTACCATGCGCAGCAGCAGATGGGCAGCATTTTGCTCAGGGGACTTGTGGCGAATTGGAGGAATGCTGCTACCACCATGCATGCGCACCAGAGAGGGCCCCAGGGGTATGCAATGTGCCAAGAGTTCACTCGAGCCTCAGAAGGCCCAGAAGCCTCCTCACGCACAGTGGATGTGATCCATTGTCTTTCTTCATGAATAAGGGCTCTGTCCTGACATTCAGCTGCTTCCAGAGCTACAATTCTGCACAAGGTTTAATTGAATCTCTCAATGACTTTGCTACAAAAATGAAGCAGAATTACCCAGTGATTACCCAGTAAAAGCAGGCATATCTGGAATAACAATTCATGAATGGCACGTACAAGAAGAGGGCCATTCTGAGAGCAGGTTGTTCCACCTCTTATTTCTATATACTCCATAAGCAAATATTTTGGGGGTATAAGAATTCATAGTGCCTTCCACTTCTAATTCACAAAATACTATCCCACTGTTGCCATTTAGGACATTGTTCTTCAGCCCTGGGGCCCAGGTGCTACAAATTCCATCATCTCCTAGCCAGTATGGCTAATAGGAAGAATAGGATCTGTAGTACCATGGCCTCTGGAGACCCACAGTTTCCCCATCTTCTCTGATTTAGGAAAACCAGTGACTCTTCCACTGCAATTTCTGTATTTTTAACAGTATTCGGAATTCTTCAGGAAGAATTAAATTACAGTTTTCCTATTTTTGCTTTAGTGCGGTGGTGGAAAGGCACCCCATTGCACTGAGTAAAGCAAGAGGATCCTACATGCAACTAATCCTGCCATGAACACAGAAGTGTTAATGCTCTCATCCGGAACCATCCACATAGAGTACTGCAGGAATCCCCCCACCCCCACCCCCGGATCTTCTGGCAATAAATTGAATCCCACCACACTTGGCTTACACACAACTTCCAAAATGAGGAGACTCTCTCTCAAGAACCTGCCGTTCCTGCACAGCTGAGTTCTCAGGTCCTAGTGCAAATACAGCTAAGAAGCAAGTTACACAACAGGCCCGTCAGTACCATTTCCTTACCTTCTCAGCACATACATGACAGAATCTCTGCTTTTGGTAAATACACAGTTTGCTTTCCATTAACGTGAAGGTTCAGCAGAGTTTAAGGCAGGGGTCTCAAACTCAACTTACCTGGGGGCTGCTGGAAGTAGAGTCTGGGTGAGGCTGGGCCGCATCAAGTATTCCACCACCGCGGTGGTGGTGGGCCGCTCATCCCGCATCGCTCCTGGAGGCCGGCCCAGGCGCTGCCGGCGCTTTGAAGGCCGCAGGACCCCTCCCCGTGCCCCGCCTGTCCCGGCGCGCAGCTTAGAGGGAACATTGCGCCCAGGGTAACAACTCACACAGGTGCGTGTGAGAAAAACGCATGGGCCGCACTATCACTAAACTTTGATATCAAGTGGGGGCCACAAAATATCTTCCCACGGGCCACAATTGGCCCGTGGACTGCGAGTTTGAGACCCCTGGTTTAAGGCAACCACAGCACACAAAAGCATCTCATCAAATGCCGGCAAGAATACCTTCAATTGTTTTCTCAGCTTCGCTTCATGTCCACTCATTTAGTGTGCAGGAATTGCCACCAGATTCTTAAGCATGAATGCTTTACGGAAGAACATTTGATCCAAAGGGAATTATCTGGAGAAAAAGCATGACTCTGAGACCATGCTGCGAAAGCAGCTAATTCCCCAGTGGTGACGGTCCATCCCTCCATGCTACTTGCTAGTGGGATGAAAGGGCTCAAGTCACCCAGGCACTGAAGCCAGACTGCAGATGTGCCCCTGAAGTATTTATCTGACAATGGCCTGTTTGATCCCTTTTCTCTATGGGTTTTGAAGATTGCATGCTTAGGGTTAGTTCATGCTTAGTTCATGAACTAGTTAGTTGACTGGAAGTAACCCAGCTCACACCTTCTGGACCCAGAAACAATCTGCAGCTGAAAACTGTATGTTTCTCAGCTTGCAGTGCAATTTGCAGAACAAGAAATATGCATTAAAATCCATCCAGGATGTCACCACAGTTCAAATAGGAGTGGTATCAAAGCAAAAAGTGCCAAGAATGAAGGAGGTCAATATTGTGCCGGGCAAACCCTGTTCTTTCAGTATTTGAAAGTGCTGGGCTGAAAATATACTTCTCATGGATGTTTGCTTGTTCATTTGGTTATCATTGTCATGAAATCTGGTAGAAGAGATATTGCTTTTGAAAAGAAATTCACAGGAAAAGAGAATTGGGATGGCATTCTCATGGGTTGGGTTCAGTGATCCTACCCTCCCGAAGAGGCAGACGAGGAGCATGTGCAAAAGCTGCTGGCTTTTAGCGTACACTCCTCCCAGCTTCCTGCACCATTACTGAGTCCCAGGGAAAGACGAGAAGTGTTCACAGGGGTTCCTCAAATGAAAATGGTCAGGCAGCCTGGGAGGCCAGAAAGGGACAGGGGCTGTTGAAAGGAAAGAAGCACTCCCTGCCACAGTTTCTCCCCTCTCTGTGTGGTGGCCTCTTCCCTGCAGCACCCCATGCATTTGAAAAAATACGAGATAAGGGGCATAGTCAGGAACACAACATACTGTCTGGGCTGCCAAGAGATTTGCTGAAGTTGCCACTACAAGTGGCACAAAAACCAAAGAGACCAAAGGGAAAGAAGCCAGCTACAGCCCCTGCTAACAGTAAACCCCAAACTGCAAGAGCATGGCTCCTTCCCTGGAGAAATTGTCTCCTCCTCCTCCCGCAGCTCCTCCAGGCATGAGAAGTAATGAGAAGGTTAGGAGGAAACAAGGAAGTCTGTTCTTGGACAGAAAGCCCAAGCTGTCAAAAGAAAATGCCCCTACTTAAAGGATCAGATGGTATCCAGGTACACTGTATTAACAAGGGGTCTCTTTAAGAACACGGCATGAAGCAATCAGGAAACCACTCTAGCCAAACAATTTTGTGGTTCACCTGGAATGGCGTGACAATGTTATGATTAGTTCTGAGGGGAGTGACAAATCTTTTACACAATGCAGCATAAAGAAGGAATTGGGGTGAGAAAAATGGTTAAAGAGGGAAGCTGCTTTGCCCTTTGTTCGTCTGCCTCTCTCCCATTGCAGTTTCTCCCGAGATGCCTCCTCTCCTCTCTTGAGCCCTGCAAATGAAAAGGGTGGGAAGGAAGGGAAAGAGGCTGCAGTGGGCAGACCTTTGGTAGGGAAAGGCTGGCTACTGGTCCCGTTTTATAGAAGACAGTCCTTTCCCTGGAGGTCATTTCTAGCCCAGTGCTGGTTTAACAATAAAGAACTGTAAGAAGATGATCAGAAACCTTGAACCTGTCCTTTATCATTGAGCACCTGGACTCAGCAGGCCCTCCCACCACAATCATCCCCACCATAGTGAGCTGCTCCGTACTTCACTCTAACATGATTTCTTTCTGAATGTTCATCTGGACAAATAAATTGGCTTCTGCAAATATGTGTCTTCTTTTGCAAACTGTTGCATTAAGTGGCACCTTTAGAAAGGATCGTGTACCTCCTCTTGTTTATCTTCAATTCAAATTAAGCCCTCCAATAGCTGCTCTACTGTTCCTGAAGGGAACTTTGTTCCATCAGTTTGTTTGCAACAAACTGTTCCGTTCTCAGGAGCAATTTAAATGTGAGCTTTATCACAAGAAGGCCACTTGAAATGGCCTCCAGACAGGAGTAAGGATTCTTCCAAAGTTCTTGTCATCAGAATGTCTCTCCAGGGATTGGAGTCCTGATCTACCAGCCTTGTTTTTTGAAGTGGAACCAACGTGTTATGCACTAAGAGTGAGCCAAAATAGTCCCACCAAACTCCTCACAACACAGGGAGTCAGGTTATTTAAAACAACATCATTGTAACAGCAGTGGCCATCATCATTCCTCCTGCTGGTATCTTAGCTGCCATTTTTTTTTAATGCAAATATCACTTGCTACCCAGGAAGGACCAGAGTGATGTTGGGAAGCATTTCTTCTGCCCTCATCTTGAACTGGCTATGCCAGACATTGTAGAGCAGCAGAAGCGAGGAATGCCTTGCACCATTTTTCACTCATGCCTTATTTTAAGGCTAGAGATATTTTTTTACTAAAAAATGAAAGCTTTATACTACAATGAAGATGTGTCTGAACTCTTCTTTAGTTAGTCAAAGAAAGAATTTTCTCCTAACCACTTCACATGACACTGCGGCTTTATCAAAAGGCACTCCAATCTCTATTTGCTTCTCTTCCAGAATGTAATTTCCTACATTTATTACAAGGCACTGAACCTGTGCTCCTGTACCCATTAACCAGCAAATCAGGCAATAATGGGTTTCCCCCAATGCACAGGTTAATGAGTGATGGGAAATGGTATTGAGAAGGAAATGTAGCAACCCAAGACGGATCAGATTCTTCCAGGAACAATGAATTGCTTTCCACGGCTGCTGCAGAGCTGTTGGCTTTTCTCAGAGCCTGCTAGCTAGCAAAGCACAACTATTCTTATTAACTCTGAGTTCTGGAGCCACTGTGAATTTACTGGAGAGAGACAGCCCAAACGGCTTTCCTACCAAACGGCCTTTTCCTCTGCCGTGTGCAGGAGAACATCAGTGATAGCCCATCCAATAAAGAGGCCTGTCTCCAGTACTAACCAGATAAGACGAACACAATTCCACCAGACCATTCTGGTCCATGCCTGTACAGCTTCCTCGACATAGCCCAGTAGTTCTGTTCAGAGTGCTACCAAAGATGCACTGAAAAAGCCACAAAATGCCTACTGCTTTTCCCCTTCCCCATTAATCTGCTTTGTGTTCAGGACTAAACTGGATCCTAAATGGATGCTAACCACTCATTTGCCTTAGCGTAAGTGGGGAGAGCCCAGCTTGGAGTGGAATCACTGTGTTCAGGTAGAGGAGATTTGATTCCTCCCACCCAACCACTGTCCCCTTGAAATTCACCCCCCCCCCACCAATACCATGCAGACCAGCCAAAGGAAAAACCCCTCCATGGGTGCTAACGGGATCCTTTCATCTTTGCTCATTGCTTCTCACCATGTTTTGCAAAGGGTAAATTATAGGGGGAAAGTGGCTGGATGGTGCACTCTCCCCTATCTGGTCCCAGTCCAGATAAGAGTCCTGAGTGATCACACCAAGAAAAGCGAAGAGATACGAAGAATCAGCTGCATATTTGAGGTAGTTTAGGCCTTAATTGTTCTACTGCTGTTCCTAAATTGGTGGCAGAGAATTCATGAGTATAGATACAAGTGCATTCTGTGGAAACATTATTTGCTGTGCTTCTAAGCAACTATCTGTCAGTCCCCTCTGGCTTTTCATAGTATTATCCAAACAGGTAAGAGACTATTGTCTATTCTTTCCTTTGAAAATCTAAACAACTCATGGCTTTTTGGGAACAAGAAATTAGCAGTAAGGTTTTTCCTCCTCTCCTAAGACACAGATGCTGTTACTGTGTACCAAGTCCCCAGTGGCCCATCTATATTTGTACACAGTCCTTAACATTGAAAGGTTCAAAATATTCAAAGAGTTAGGACTTGGATATTTGAAGGAGACCCTCCTTCCATATATACCTGCCTGGCCTCTAAGATCTGGAGCAGAGGTCCTTTTTCTGGAGCCCTCTTTGAAGGAGATCAAAAGAGTGGCTACCTGGAGAAGAGCCTTCTTTGTGATGGCACCCCGGCTATAGAATGGGCTCCTCTGAGAGGTGCACCTGGCACCAACATTTTTTTTCATTTTGGCACCAGGTCAAAACCTTTTTGTTTCCCATTATTTTAAATAATAGTAGTGTTTTTAAGATTGGATTTTAGCTACTGCAATTTGGATGCTGTGTCTATTTTATTTTATTACCACCTGAGACATTGTGAAGGGTGGGATATAAAAGTGATAGATAGATGAGAGAGAGAGAGAGAGAGAGAGAGAGAGAGAGAGGGAGGGAGGGAGGGAGGGAGGAGAGGGGCAATTTTCTCTCTTGTTGTGAGAAAAGCCACATTTTTCTCTCTTGATGTGAGAAATGCCACATTTTTCTCTCTTGATGTGAGAAAAGCCACATTTTTCTCTCTTGATGTGAGAAAAGCCACATTCCAGAGGCTTTGTTACTGGCAGAGAAAGCTTGAAGTTCAAATATGGCAGCACATTGTGTCTTTTTGTCTATGTCCCCCTTTGCCTTTATCCCTGCCTGCCACCAGAATGAATCCCCTAAAACCTTCTCCAAAAGGGAATTAGCTGAAGAAGGCTCTGCACCCCAGTTTAAAATAAGGCGCCTGCCTCTTTTAACAATGAAGTTATGGCACTGTTTTTCTGCCACGTCACCCTTTTTAAACAGCGCATGCAGCGGTGCTGTGTTGACAGTGGCCATAAAAACGATCTGGGAGGTGCAGGTTTCCCAGTCCTGATTTACAGGAACAGGCTGTGCCGATGACTTACATAGGTAAACTTGTAATCCTAAAAGCGAGCACACAATATGATGGTTATCTTTCCTGATCAAGCAGGGCCACGGTGCTTAAGAGCTTGCCTGAACGCTTTCATCACACCCTCTCCTATGAGACAAGAAATTGGTATTCAGCTGGTCTTGAACCACCTAGAAACTGATTTTATTTAATTTCCTAAGATGAAATTGCCACCATGGAATGTGGATTAATTTCTGATATGGGCCCACAGAATCTGATATGGGCCCACAGGTGTTGGTGATGACCTATAAAGCCCTAAACGGCTTGGGTCCTGGTTACCTGAAGGAGCGCTTATGTCCATATATGCCCTCCCACCCTGAGATCTGCGGGAGAGGCCCTTCTCCGGGAACCCTCCGTGAAGGAAATTAGGAGGATAGGTACTCAGAGGAGGGCTTTCTCTGTGGTGGTGCCCAATCTATGGAATGCGCTCCCCAGAAAGGTCTGCCTGGCGCCGTCGCTATTTGTTTTCAGCGCCAGGCGAAGACTTTTTTATTCAAACGTCATTTTAACTGCTAATACTATTTATTTATATTATTCTTCGGCCAGGGCGACTTATTTTATATTGTTAACTTGTTTTATATTTTTATTGTATAATATTTTAATTGATATATTTGTGAGCCGCCCCGAGACTTTGGCGAATGGGGCAGCATAGAAATTTTCTAAATAAATAAATAAAAACTAACAGGACTGTGAGATCAAGCGTATCTTTTCCTCATTTACTTCAAAATCTTAAGCAATTCTTACATATTTTAAAATATATGCCCACCAGATACATACAAAATGAAAAACACAAAAGCTTTCTAAAAATTGTGTTAGGAGCATGTGTCTTTAAAGATCGTACCAAATGACATTCCAGAGCTTGTGGCAAACAAAGCGGTAGAGAAGCGTCATCATCTTGAGGACTGTGGTATGTCCTAAACTGCCTGTGATTTGGCAATCATATTGATAAAATTTCAAAGAAAGATCAGAAATCAGAGATCAGTCATAAGATTTTCTAAAATCCCCAACCGTGTTTTGGAAATAATATATTTACTTCATTTTTTTGTCATCTGCTGTGCAATACATTCCATTATGTTTCCAAAATGGGATACCATCTGAATCTTTTGCAGGTCTATTGTTTTGCTTTTTAAAAAATCTGTAGTGTTTTTCAGTTCTATTTACTTCTTACAATATTTCACATCATCTTTAGTTATTTACACCATGAGCATATGAACAAGAAGTAATGAAAGAAGTTATCCTTCCTTCAAATTTCTTATTGGTTGCACATCTTGATTTTTCCTGATTCAGAAAGGAAACGTTTGGTTTTCCCATGTCACTTTAAAAACAGCAGGCTGAGGGACAATGAACTGTTACAACATGTCAGCATGAATGCCTTTGTTAGAATCTTAGTGATTCAAGCTTAATATTGGAGCATATCTTAATACTTTGCATGTATTACATCATACTTTTTGGTGAAAGTTGTAACTTAAGAAAAAGGTATGGACAGCCAATAAGTATTCTCTAGGATGAATATTTTCAAGGTAGCTTATTTCTACATTGGCACAAGAGTTTTGCCAAAGGTTTAGTGTTCAAAAACAACTTGGACAGCTACCAACCCTTTTGGATTTTTTGGCATCTGCTGAAAACATACTTGTTCCAACAAGCTTTCCTAGAAGGGCGATGTTCTCTTCCTTGATTTTATGCATTATTTTACTCTGTTTTATACCAAACTGTCTGCTCTTTTAAGACAGGTGTTTCCATCTTGAAATGTTAAGATGGATGGCAGAGCATCTTCGGTCCCTGCAGCCTAACAAATTCTGTCTGTTTGGGAGCAGGGCAGCAATTCTGTGTGGAGTTGCCTGAACTGCAGGTAGTAGTCCTCTAAACTTGAGGTGAAGGCTCTTCTTACTGGATCTTTGGCTTCCTTAATGGCTTTCCCCCTCCAGCTCTAACTTGCAGCTTTTCATGGTTTGTGATTCCCAAAGAGGTTACCACATCAGAAAAAAGGCAAGGACATACCAATGAATGCAGATGGGAGAACAAAGCAAATGCACATCAAGAAGGAGACGCTTGAACAGGAAGAGGGTCAAAACAGCAAATGTTGAATGAAAGGTGAACTTTCCTGGGCAAGCTTCTCATTATAAATTATTCACCTGGGGCTCTTCCCCCAAGAAGGAAGAGGTGTTCTGTCCCATTACGTGGCTCCTGCTGCATTCATGTATGACACAATCCCTTTGTTTTACAGGTCATGTTGAAGAGGCTGTGCTAGGGGCAAACTACACATCGCACAGACAGGTGCGTGTAATGAACCTTCAAGACTTTTTTTTAGTCTGCAAAGGAAAGTGACAGGAGTAGGGGAGAAGAAAGCAGAGGATTTCGAACAGAGAAGCATTTAGGAATCAATCTCATCTACCTATCTATCTATCTATCTATCTATCTAATTTACATACTGACCAGAGCTCTCTGGGTGGTACACCAATTGATGCAGCATTAGAAATTAGGGTTTAAACTACTCATAGCAATTAAGACATCCTACCCTTCATAGTCAGTAAAAGAGTAGGAAAAGCAGTACTGGGATACAGTCTCCAAAATGACAGAATGATCTCAGTTCAAATAAAAGGCAAACCATTCAACATCTCAATAGTCCAAGTCTATGCCCGAACCACTGGTGCTGAAGAGGCTGAAGTTGACCAGTTCTATGAAGGCCTACAACACCTTCTAGAATTAACTCCAAAAAATGATGTCCTTATCATCATGGGGGATTGGAATGCTAAAGTGGGAAGCCAAAAGATAACCAGAATAACAGGTAAGTTTGGCCTTGGAGTACAAAATGAAGCAGGGCACAGGCTGGTAGAATTTTGTGAAAAGAATACGATGGTCGTAGCAAACACTCTTTTCCAACAACCCAAGAGATGACTCTACACATGGACATCACCAGATGGTCAACACAGAAATCAGATTGACTATGTGCTCTGCAGCCAAAGATGGAGAAGCTCTATACATTCAGTATAAACTAGACCAGGAGCTGACTGTGGTTCAGATCATGAGCTTCTCGTTGCAAAATTTAGGCTTAAGTTGAAGAAAGTAGGGAAAAGCACCAGGCCACTCAGGTATGACCTAAATCATATCCCTGATGAATATACAGTAGAGGTGACAAACAGATTTAAGGAATTAGAGCTGATAGACAGAGTGCCTGAAGAACTATGGACGGAGGTTCGCAACATTGTACAAGAGGCAGCAACTAAAGCCATCCCAAAGAAAAAGAAATGCAAGAAAGCAAAATGGCTGCCTGAGGAAGCTTTACAAATAGCTGAGGAAAGAAAGGAAGCAAAAGGCAAGGGAGAAAGAAAAAGATACACCCAATTGAATGCAGAATTCCAGAGAATAGCTAGAAGAGATAAGAATGCCTTCTTCAATGAACAGTGCAAGGAAATAGAAGAAAACAATAGAATAGGAGGACCAGAGATCTCTTCAAGAAAATTGGAGATATGAAGGGAACGTTTCATGCAAAGATGGGCATGATAAAGGACCAAAATGGCAGGGACCTAACAGAGGCAGAAGAGATTAAGAAGAGGTGGCAAGATTACACAGAACTATACAAGAAAGAGCTTAACGTCCCTGATGGGGTGGTCACTGACCTCGAGCCAGACATCCTGGAATGTGAAGTCAAATGGGCCTTAGGAAGTCTGAGCAACAACAAAGCTAGTGGAGGCAACAATATTCAAGCTGAGCTATTCAAAATCCTAAAAGACGATGCAGTAAAAATGCTACACTCAATATGCCAGCAAATTTGGAAAACTCAACAAATTCTCCTAGAGGAGATCTACTCTGACTGCTCTTTAGAAGGCCAGATGCTGAAGATGAAACTCAAATACTTTGGCCACCTAATGAGAAGGAAGGACTCCCTGGAGAAGAGTCTAATGCTGGGAAGACTAGATGGCAAAAGAAGAAGGGGACGGCAGAGGATGAGATGGCTAGATGGAGTCACTGAAGCAGTCCGTGTGAGCTTAGTTGGACCCTGGGGGATGGTGGAGGACAGGAAGGCCTGGAGGAATGTTGTCCATGGGGTCGCGATGTGTCGGACATGACTTCGCGACTAACAACAACATATATTTCAGTATGGACATTTAAAAACTGAATTTAAACAACTTAACTGAGATAGGTCAATACAACTAGGCTTCCCATGTGCTATTTAGAGCTGATAAATGTCTCAGCCTAAAGGGCAGCCTTAACCAAGCAGAGAAAAGAGGGTAGAGCTGACACTGGACAGACCTGAGTGGAGAGCTCAGTCCATAAACAGAGGGCTGGGCCTCTTCCTTGCTATCAGCTGAGCCTCCTTTTGGTTGCTGAGCACAGCATCCAACTAGATTGTGCTTGGGAGGAATGTTTTTAATTTAGTAGGTTTATATTCCATCTTTTTTTAAAGAACTCCAAACAGCTTACATCATTTACCTCCTACTACTCTCATCTTATACCCACAACACCACCCTTGTGAGGTAGGCTGAGCCGAGAGTCTGCGGCTGACCCAAAGTAGGGATTAGATCCCAGATCACCGGAGTCTCAGACCTGTGCCCTTAACCACTGTACCACACTGGTTCTCACAAGCTATTGCAGTCTCAAGCCTTGAAGGGCCTTGTATAGGCTCCCCTATAAAGGATGCATGCCAGTGTAGGGACACTGGCTAAAGCTGGGAAAGGCCTATGTGTATGTTTATAGCATTCCTAAGATTCCTATCTTTCTCTGGTCTTAGCTGGAGGTAATCAACCAAGCTGTCAACTGTTCTCATGCACAGAATAAGGGAAGGAAAAAGATCAGATCAGGTAAATAATTCTACTGAAGATGAGGCCTTCCCAGTTGCCTTAATGGTCTCCTTCAAGAGAAATTGCAGCAGAAGCAGTTTCCTAATGTACTTCTGCTGATTGCCCTTAGTTATGGTCTTTAAGCTCAATTTGTCAGTTGTTTGTGCATTAGGCAAGCAGCTGATATAGTGCCTTTGTTGCTGAGAATAGGGCCTTTCTTATTCTCAACTGGGCTATCAGCCATCTCTCAGCATCTGCTCCCTTCCTTCATTAGTATGTTAACGCAGGAATCACCATGCACCAGATTCCCTGCTAATGCAATGACATGAAATCAACTTTTCAGGAACACTGCGCCTCTCTGTCCAGCAAAACTTTGGCTCTGAGTCCTCCCTCACAACATTATTTTTATTTGGATCTGACATACTTCAGAGTAGCAAGGCATGGTCCCAGATCCTTCTTTCTGGCCCTCAAACTTTTTAGTCTAATATGGTCATTAGTATGGGACTGACTCACACAGCCACATTGTGCGCACGGGTTTGGGGCCATGCAGATCCAGAGTTCAGTCCAGAGTGATGTGGTCATCGTATGTGATGACAAGCACCGGAAGATTCATAGAAGCATAGAAGAGTACAGTTGCAAGGGCCCAACCCCCTGCTCCCTGCAGGATTCCAAGTCAAAGCATCCCTCTTAAGATAGCTGCTTAGCTGATTTTGAATCCCTCCAGGGTGGGAGAGCCCACCAACTTCCTAGGGAATTGGCCCCATTGTCACGCTGCTGTAAGAGGAAGATTTCCTGATGTCCAGGTGGAATCTGGCTTGTAACTTGAGCCTGTTCTTCTGCGTCCTGCACTCTGGGATGACTGAGAAGAGATCCCAGTACTCCTGTGTATGACAGCCTTTCCAGTCCTTGAAAAGCGCTATCATAGCTCTCCTCAGAAAGGACACAGGGCCTAGCTCAAGGATGTGGGAATACTGTCCCATCTTGAAGTCTCACAGAGAAGAAGTGCATGTGTGAGAATGTCAAACTGTATAAATGTGCAGCATAAGTGGGCAGCTGGGCAGTCATCCAGATATTGTGGGCCTACAGCTCTCAATATCTGGATATTTTATATTATATTGTTATTTATTTTATATTGTTAATTTTATATTGTTATTTTTGTATTTTATTGTATTTTATTTTGTGTTGTGAGCTGCCCTGAGGCTTCGGCGAATGGGGCGGCATAAAAATGTTTTAATAAATAAAAATAAATAAATAAGCTTGTTAGACCTGAGGGAAATTGTAAGCCAAAGGAGAGCCACAAGTTGCCTACCTTGATGTACAGCCTGGTGTCTTTCATAGAATGGAACAGTAGATTTAGAAGGGGCCAGAAGGCCATCAGGTCCAACTCTCTGCTCGTGCAGGATGCCAAGCCACACCATCCCACGCAGATGACTCTCCAGTTTCATCTTGAATGCCTCCAGTGTGGGAGAGCCCACCACCTCTCTTGGCAACTGGTTCCAAAGTCGTATTGCTCTAGCAGTGAGGAAACTTTTCCATAGTTATGCACCCAACAAGGAAGACAGGTTGCTTACCTGTAACCATTGCTCTTCAAGCGGCCTTCTGCTGTCACTCCATGATGAAAAATGGAGCATGGCCGCTTGTGAGAAGTACCAAGAGGTGGATGAATCACACCTGAGCAGAGCTACCCTTAGTTAATGGAAGATTCCGGCTGCAACGATCTTCAGGCAGGGTGCACTTCTCTTCACCTCCATCAAAATGTGGGAAGTCAGTCTCGATGTGCTTAGCCCCCTTGCCGCCCTGCTAATTCTGCTGAGGTGGGTGCCTGAGCTGGTGTCTGCTGCAGCTCCTTCCTTGAGTCAACAACTGCTCCAACTATAGTCCTGGATTGTTGGTTGACTTTTTGTTTTATAGCCTGAGCATACATATGCAGCAGCTTTTGAACTCAGAGTTAAAGTTCAAACTCCTTTAGCAGGCATTCCTCCCAAGCACTTTTTATTCAGGGTTAATTACAAGGAAAAGAATCTGAACTGACACCAGTGGACTGATGAGTCTGAAGGAGAAGCCCGGCTTGACCTCAGCCATGAAATCTGGAGTCATCAACCATTTTATCAGCCGAGCGTCTGTTTTGTTTGTGCGTTTGCTTCCCCCGCATTGGCAGAACTCCGTGTGGAGCTCCGGAGTACATAACTCATGTGATAGTCAGTACGTGCCACAGATGGAGTGTTTTCGCTAGGGTTCAATGTAATTGCTAGCATTTATCACTTTAATAGCCTAATGAAGGTGAGATGTAATTAGAAAGGATGTCAACTGGAATATGGAGTTTGTTCTGCCATTATCTGTACAGCGGGTAACCACTGTCACAGAACAATAGCAGTTATAAAGCTGGTAATGTGTGGCATAAATGTTCATCACTGGGCAACTTATCGTGACAACTTAAGTTCGGTAATCGCTGCTTTCCTTGGGAGCCTCTTTCAAAGCAAGCTCCTCTGCCGGAATGCATTACGAATATTCAAAGCAGTGCTTTTCTACACACAGTGACAACATCAGCCGAACAGCAAGAGAAAGTATGTTTGTGTTAGCAAGTTTCTAATGAATTCGATAGTGGCAATAAGGAGAATTCTCACTGGAACCATTGCTGGCACAAAGAAACCTCCAGTCTTGCGTTTGCAGCTTCATAATTTGTAAACTGCAATTAAAAATGTTTGCAAATGAGAAGAATATTTTGTGTGTTTGCTTTGGAAAGGGTAGGAAAAGCAACAAGCACTTTCCAAGCGTTCAGAGAGCCCCTGCAGACAGCACAGTGATTGACCCTTATTTAAGAGAGAAGGGCGATGTTTTAAAGATTGCAGCCAGATAATGGTCCCCCACAGCTAGATAAATGCAAAGGTTTTATGCAGAAAAGGAAAATGGAAATCGGGTTCTAGTTCAGTTGCAGAGAAGGCTCAAAGTGAATCTTAACCAGTTAGCAAACAATTCAGTTTTACAAGGTTATTTCTGAAAACTTACTTTTCACTTTTTCATTGGCCCCAGTTCATGTAAAAACAGCATGACAGCATTCCGATCTTTGGGATAACACTTATCTCGACGCCATTAAAAGGCTCACCTACTGGCATCTGCAGATCAAACAGTAGATAAAGGCAAAGAAGAAGGCAAGAAGGTTTTCCGGTTTTGCTTTGTTCTTTCCTTGCCTATCGAAAGGTTTGGCTTTCTGGTGGCCTGGATGAAATATCCCAGCTATCTCAAGCAGCCATTCCAGCAAAGTTGTATGGGAGGGAGACGAGGAAGGGAGCAGGGGATAACCCCCCTTCCCTCCCCACTGCATTTTCCTTGTGGGCCATGACCTTTGAGATATAACCCGATAGGAACTGCCCGATTATACTGACCATATAGGAGCCACTCTGAAATCCTTCTGCATAACAGCTTATGTCCACCCCCAGCATAGCTCTAGCACGTAATAAGCGAGGGATTCTTCGAATGAATGGCTTCTTTCTGGCCTCAGAGCACGGACTTCAACTGCCTAGTGGCTGCTGCCCCTTCACACATGTATGCAGTCCCAAGATTCCCCAGTATTTAGCAGAGAGCCATAATCCCTTTTAGGCTTTCCTCTAAATATATCCCACCCTTTTTAGGCCCTCCCGCATATCTTTTTTGATTTTTTTTAACATTTAGCCTGCATGCTGTGATGCTTTTAATTGCTTTTATAGATGTTTAATTCATTATGTTTTAATTGGTTTTAATGTGTTTTACTCTGTTAATGTGTTTTATGCACTGCAAGCCGCCTAGGAAGGCCTTGGCAATTATAGGCGGCCTATAAATACATGTAAATAAATAAATAAATTCAAGCAGGGCCTGAAGGCAACAAGGCCTCGTTTCCCAGTTGCCAGTCCCCTCTCGAACGGCTTCTCTTCCAAATGCTTTCTCTGTTACTGCCCCCCACCCCACATCCCACAAAGTTCCCGAAGCCTTAATAATAAGAGCTTAACACTCTTATAAAAGACCTGCTACTGGCACAGATGAAAGCTACTAGGCTTTGCTGACTTTGAGATAAAATATTGTTTCTTGTTTTGGAAAAAGAAACTCCTGGAACATCTGGCACCGCTGGACTTAGTCCTTCTCTTCCCCTTTCTTGTGCTGTCTCAACTCTCTCTAGTCTAAACTGAACACATTAACCCTTTGCCAGCTCACAATTAAGTAAATGTCCACTCATCTTAATGAAGTGGATATTGATCATTTAATTTCCATTCATTCGGGACATTTTTATACTGCCCAGTAGCTGAAAGTCAGTGGGTGTTTACAAAGCTGAAAAAGTCTTAAATATGCTACTGTACATACAAAACCCATTTCTGTAGAAAGTGGTAAACACACAGTACTTGTGCACACATGCACACACTCACATACTTATTTTACACACTTCTTTTAAGCCACCAACAGTATGGACTCAATTGAAACCTTATCTTCTGCCATACACCGATATGTGTATGTATATGCATGTGTTCATGCACATATATGCACACACTCCACAAACAAGCCCTGCTCTTCATGCTGTTTCATACTCACAACAACCCTGCAAGATAGACCACCTCTGGACTCTCCTTGGCCAAGGAGACTGCCATGACATCCCCTTCCCCATGGCCTGCCATCGTGCGCACTGGCCAGGAAGCTGCTGATACCTGCTGGCCGCTTGAAGAGCAAATGTTTGTGCTGGAGGCGAGGGCTTGCGTCAAGGGCTGCAGATACACTGCCGTTGCTGGCTGGTGAACTGGCAGCATGAGTGATCATGTTTACTTAAACTGGAAGGCTACGTAATGACAGCTGATGGTGTCTGAGAAACTGAAAGGAATAGTAATTGCTACAATTAAACTGTAATGATATAATTAATGTAAAGATTATGCATGGCCCAGCTCCAAGCTCTCAACGTGCAGGAGGTGTTGATCATGCCCAGATTACAATTATTCCTTTTGAGGCTGCATCCATCCAGCCTTTGTAACCTGGTTATGATGGAGACTTTCCAGGATGTCCAGGAGCACGATAGAAAGAGATGCTCCTGCATGAAGATGCTGCAGGTAGGCCAGGAGACCAAAGGAGGGGACACTGCAAATCTCTGAAGAAGACCTGAAAATCTGACCAGGTGCGAATGGTGGCTGTTGCCCAGGAACCACCTGTTTGAAATGCACCTGCAGAAGGTGAGATGTGATGTTCTTCTCTGCGGGCTTTTTTGCTGGAACACACATCCTGAGACAAATGGACATTTCCTGCCACCTTGCTCTGAGTACACACAGAGTGCTCAACCAATAAAAGCTATGGAAGATTCTCACACACGAGACTGTCGGGCAGGTGTTGTGCTGCTGACTTCAGCCCCATTTTAAATGGTTAGTTTATGGGGTCCTAAGATGAGACACTCCTGGTGGTGCTGCCTGGACTGATGACTGACTCAGAATCCCTCCAGAGCATAGCCTTCCTTGTGGTAGCTCCCTTTCCGTGAAGTCTCTGCCTCTGGATGTCAGGCAGGCACCAATGTTGCTTTGTTTCCAGCACCTCCTGAACACAACAAGCCTTCTCTAAAATTAAATAAAATTAATTTTATTTTATTCCAAAAAACCAAAAGAAAAATTTAAAATCCTGTTGCATTTTATTCTTTGTATGTTTTATTGTTAACCACTCCTGAATCTGTTTAGTGTGATGACTACATGCTGCAAATAAATAATAAAGAAATAAAGCAATCCTGAGAATGGATAAATAAGCCAGCATGGCCTAGTGGTTAGTGTGTCAGCCTGGGGTGCAATAGATAAGGATGCAAGTCCCCACTTGCCCGTGAAGCTCATGGGTGACTGACCCAGTCACTGGCTCTCAGCCTAACCCTCCCTGATAAGAGAATGCAATGGAGAGAAGCAGGGGGATCGTGTGAGCTGCCTTAGGTTCCTTATAGGAAAAGGGCGAGATAGAAATATAATAAATGCATGTATATAAATACAGCATATAATAAAATTAAAGGATGAAGGTTTGCCAAAAGTGGTATAGGAACATACAATATCACAAGTTTCTGGTGTTTGAATTCCACCTATCTGGCCCACTTGTAGCATTTATACCACATCATTTTGCTGAAAAGGGCTTGGAAGAGGAAGAGTTGAGAGTGGTTTACAATGATCGAGAAAAAGACAGGCCATAGGATCTTACAATCTAAGGGATGCATAAAGGAAAAGGAGTTGGGAGGGAGGAGGAAAAACTCAGACACTAGTTCTGTTCACAGCACTCTTCTACCGCAGGGAGGAGAGCCGCAAGGCCCTAGCAGCTGGTCCTTGTCCAGCCAGTGTATGGGTCCAGGCTGGTCTTCCCCTTGCCAGGATGTACTTCCTGGGCCGCCAGGGGGGCAGCTCCTTGGTGGCCTCCATTTTCTTGGTTGGTACAGGAGAGAGAATGCTGCCTTCCAGCTCTGCATAGCTCAGAACCAGCGCTGGGCCTTGCCCTCTCTAAGCCTGAAACTTAAGCTACGTTGTAGAAGACTGCAGGTTTGACCCCTGGATCTGTAGGCAGGACTGCGAAAGACCGCTGCCTGGAAATCTGGAGAGCTGCAGCCGGTCAGTGTTGCAATGCTGAGGTGGTTTGGCCAACGGCTTGCCTCAGTACAAGGCATGCTCTGATGTTCCTATGAAGCGCACCTTTTGCAAGGGACTGAGAGCTGCTCTCCCCCGGATCTCGGAAGCTGGGAACCCTTAAGTTCAAAGTAGAAGGAGGCACAGAATGCCGGCCACTAGACGTGTGTGTGTGTGTGTGTGTGTGTGTGTGTGTGTGTGTGTACATGCACATGTGTGTGTTTCGCCCTTGGCTGAAACTTTATCTGCAAGGTTGAGTTAAGGAGTCATTCTTCCTAGCTGCTCCAGCTGTGCCAGCTGCCCTTAGCTGCCTGCTCTCACTTCCGAATATTTGAAAACCAGCCAACCATACTTCAAAACATCCCCTGGCATCTTGCTGGTGAAGACAGGTTGAAGCTACGGCTCAGAGCTTCAGAGATCATGCAGGGGAGGCGATTGTGTGAGTTAAAAGCCAGCAGTGACCATCCGGGTCATCAGAGGGCTCATGAATCTTGTCAGTCGGAGGTCATGCAGGCATCCTAATGGGTGGGATAGAGCTCACTCTGTGGAGGGAAGGCGCAATCTCTGCTCAGCAGAATGGAGACAGATGGGGCAGGTTGCTTAATTGGAGGAGCTCGTGGGAGAACCCAGTGGTCCTTCTTGATCTGCAGTAGCCCAGTGGCTGAAAAGGGGAGCATTGTTCGGTGGAAGAGTATATTCTTTGCAAGCAAAAGCAGGGAGGCAAGATCATTGCATTTTTCATCACAAAACATGGAAGCGTGCCCCATTCAAGGCTCCAGATGCAGACATGTGTCCGCCAAAATTATTCGCAAATTGTCAAACACTTGCTCACGCTCATCTTGTTCTCAATTCCCCATTTGATGTATGCAAATTTCCTAATCTGCACAAATTGCCTCAATAAGCTGAATTAGTCCCACTTTAGTCTATGGAGGAAAGTCATAGCAAAAATAGGAAAATGGTGCAAAGTTGCAGGTGCTTGTATAAATCTCCCATCTGATTATAGTTCCTTTTGGGAACGTTTCCTGCTTGCACAGAGCAAGGCAAGATTGCAAATGGGAACTGGGCATGAGACGAATGGCAAGGCAGCAATGGGAGAATCCTGGTAATCTCGAGTAGCACTTATTCACCCACCTCTCCACAGGAGAACCCAACTCCCATTCTCAGCATCCCCAGTAAAAAGAATCAAGTGATGAGAAGGGTCTTTGACTAGGGATGTTGGAAAATCCATGCCAGTTCAAAGTGGTCATTGCTGTTTTTCAACAGGAGCCGCATGGCTCCAGGTACCGTGGCTGGGACCCCTCCTGGCAGAGGTTCACGTTGCCCTTGCTCTGCCCCACAGTTTCACTCTCCCCTCTGCCTCCAGTGGCTCTGCAGCATACCAGCTAGTCAATCATCTTGTACTCTGCCTCCTGGGCTCCTTCTGATTGGCTGATTGGTTCTATGTTCTCCTTCATGGCCTTCATGGCCCCTTCCAACTCTGCTATTCTAGGATTCTATCCAAGTGGGATGGTGTAACTTGTTGCCCTGCAATAGCAGGGGGTTGGACTCGATGGCCTTCAGGGCCCCTTCCAACTCTACTATTCTAGGATTCTATGATGCACACCTCCCAGCACCTTACAGTGGATGAGGGGCACGTCTCCTGATGCCCCACCTGAAGCCTCCACCAGTAGCCCAATTGCAGCAGCTGGTCCAGCATGAAAGCGGTCCAAGGGCACAGCAGGGAGTTGCTGCGGAGACCGAGCAGCTCCTGCACAGAGCGAGAAAGGGCAAGGAGAAGCAAAGAGCCGTGCTGGAGGTGATACTGGAAGGAGCCACCCAGCCTCATGGCCTTTGGGAATGGACCATGCAAGATGGGTCATTGTTCCGACCAGGTATAATGAAGAATGTCCTGGTTTTTAATTGCAAATCTCACTTAACTTCTGCCATGATCTCAGAGCAGCTCTGTGATAAACAGAGTCACTACTGCAGCAGATACACCGGAGTGCTAGAGTAGGAATGTAATTGTGGGGGTGACTGGCTTGCGCATGCACACGTTTACATTGGACCTGTGATGCAGGAACATGGGCACTGCTCAAAGACACCGTCATTACTCATGCTCTTGATGGGCTTGTTTCCAGGAAACATCAGCGTAATAATGGTGTACCTGATGCGATCATGCCTTGCCCTATGACTCTGGAGCTATCCAAGGGCCAATTAGATACTATGTTAAGTGGATCTGTGCATTTTGTGGGCTTGTTTTTGTTTGTTTGTTTGTTTTTAAGCTACAACCAGCAGGAGCTGCAGGGGGATTGTCATCAAACCGAAGCAGGTGAAGAGAGGAAGTTTAAGCTGCTCTCCCCTCGTGTGGTTATTTTGAAGCTGTTCTTTGAAGCTGAAAACAAATCTCCTGCTGATGCCAGTGCCCCAAGCAGTGGAGGACAGCAGCATCTGAGAAGATGCCGTCTCCTGGGGGAAGGCTTGCTGCCCATTCTGCAGCTGCTGACATTGATTTGGCCAAGGTGCAGAAGAGGGACTGCTCATGGGTGGTGCTCACCATGTGAAGTGATTCCCTTTGGGGATCCAGATGGCTGCCGGTGTGGAGCCTGCCAGCCTGCCTGCCTTCTTTTTTGATTAATTTTTAATTTCTTAACATAAACAGATAGACAGAAAAAATGTGAAACAAAGCAACTATGGTGAACAAAGCAAGCTAACATCGGCAACATCACCAAGGGAATTCCAACCAATACAATCAGCCCCGCAAATCTTCTTGTCTTTCAACACTCCATGAGAGTTTCACAGAAAAAGAATAATAAATCTATACAACAACAAATCCTCCAATCAGTTCCAATCCTCCACTGCTTCCCTTTTTTTCTAAACTTCTCAGATCCCACTGATCAAGCTAAGCACAGTAAAATTCCATTTATCCGCTAACAATCTTTTGTCTACAAAACTCGTCAACTTTGCCATCACAACATATTCTGCCAATCCATTTCTCCATTCTTCAGTTGTTGGGGGCTCAGCATGGAGCATTTCCATCGACACCTGAAGAGACTTTGTTTTGCCCAGACATTTCTCTGACTGCTAACCTTAATGAGATGCTAGGATTTGTATCATGGCTTCATTGTTTGATTCTTGGTTTGCTTACATGATGATGATGATGATGATGATGATGATGATGATGATGATGATGAGAGAGGGCTTCCTTGTTATCCAAATGGCAGGCTAGGAGGAACCATGAACTTCAAGATGCAGCAAGGAAAGAAAGGATAATAGTCCTATCTCCTTGATGCTTCCTCTCCTCTCTCTCTCTCTCTCTTTCAGATGCCCACACCACCAGAGGTTGTGATTTTTCATGAAAAATGTGCATGTTAAATACAAAGATACAGGAAGCATTTGGCATCAGTTCTAGTTCGTGGCAGAAGAGACATCCGAGTTCTGTAGGGATTATCATTTCGTCCCACTGGCCAATCTGTGGTTTAAAAGAACTACTGCAGCTTCAGCAGGTGTCTCTCTGCTGCTTTACAGAAGATAGTTCTCATGTGAAGGGACATCCAGTCACTGTCTGGTTTAAAGTTAACAAACATAAGAAAGGAGAACAGGGCTCGGACATTGCCCATCAACAGCACCCAGTGGGAAGCCTGAGCAGCCATCTGCTCATGGGGGAGACTCTGGCTCCTCCCTTGATCAGTGCTCAGCTCAGCACTCTGAGGCATTTGCCAGCGGTGAGGGGTTTTCTGGGGGCAAGAAAAAGACTGAGAAAACAGGCACGGCGTCAGCCTAGGAATTCTCTCTCTGCAGCTGCTCGAGAGTTCTCGCTCTCTCTTTCACAAGCACGCACAATGCAATCCTATTTACCTATAATTTTCAATAGAGAATTTTCCCTGGTAATTGGAAGCATGCTTCCTAGGGAGTTAGTCCCATTAGGAAACAGGCTCGGGATTGCACTGTTGGTTTCCTTAGAATTCTGCAAACCTGGTTTTCAGAGATGGTCTCATTAGTTCAAACATTCACAGACACACTTGACTACCATGAAATATTGAGCTCCACAAGTCTTGTTTTCTGGTAGTCCTTTGAGCCACTGATGGCCTCTTGCTGTTGCTGTTTTTATTTTCCTCCAGAAATTAATGAACATCATAGTTTTGATTGTAGGATATGCATAGGATCCATATATTTTGTCTACTTTAACAAAAGATAATACTAATTTTTAAAATTCTGCTCTGTAGATCAGACTCTGTAATTAACAGTGTCTTTTAAGCATGAAATAATCAGAAACAAATTGTGGTTTTGTTCACTGTTCTGCATATTGTTATTTTACAATAACGCAACACCAACATTTTCTTACTCCAGTCAGAATCTAAAATAAAAGGCTGACAGTCTGGAGATGGGAGAGTGAGGATTTGTGTTCTTGTGGCACTGTCTTGGCCGCTTGGCTGCATAAACACAAACACTGTTCAACGTCTGAGGAGAAGTAATGGCTTTGCATTTAAACTGTGGAGCATTCTGCTTAATAATAAATACACTCTTGACATTGGTAAATGATAGTTTGCTTCTAATAAACCCCATGTTGATCTGTGTGTTGGTTAGAGTGGGTCATTCATCTTCCTGGGCCACTAAAACTATAGCTCAGATGATAAAGGCAACATGAATTAGGCATCTCAAATAAGCTTCCCTCCTGCTGGCGTGCTTATTTTCAAAACCATCAGGAAATATTGGCTACTTTATTTATTTAGCTATTTCTTCCCATTATTAGTTAACTTGGCAGCTCATGCAGGAAGGCATTTTGAGATGTGTTACTGAGAACCACGTGACTGTTTTAAAAGCTCTCGCCCTGCAAAATGAACCAGGTATCTGTAACTAGTAAATCGATTGCTTCCAGTGGCTTGTGCAGCACCTTCCCAGTTTTCTCTTGTGGGTTATGGAGGCTTGCAGTGCATGTATCAGGTCAATGCAAGATGACGAACAAGGAGCAGGTGGTCCATTGTTAGGGACAGTCTTGGACGTTTGGCTTTCAAAATCCTGGCTCCTGGCAGGGGCTGTAATGGCTCTCAGCCTCTGGCCCTTTCTGCATGACCTCAAGAGCAGACTCTGATGGGGATGAAACACAGACTGCTTGCTTATGAGAAAGAGGGTCATGGACATATTCAGGGCCCTCCTGGCCAGAGGACTTAGCCTGCCACTGTGGGATCAGAGGCCGAGTCCCTGGGAGGACTGCAGATCTGGGACTGCAAAACCACAGGACCCTGGTTAGCTCCTCTCTCCAGATGGGGCAGACGTTCTGTTACGTTACTGTTCTAGTAAGAAGGGGCACCAAATCAGCAGAATCCCCTTGAAGCTATTCAAGCTCCTGTTTTCATCTGCCCTCTGCTTAAACAGGCTTCCATCTTGATGTCATATTTGCTTAATGGGGTCTCTCTTATTGTGACTTGGCTGCTTACTAGACTGGGCTTGATCTGTCAGAGGAATGGCATACTGGGACTGAGTCAAAAGGGCCTGCACCTTGTAAGGATGGGTGGATCTGTCCATCTGTGTCCATGTCTTGTGAGTTTATATGTATATGGCCTTTTGGATGCACTTTCCTCGATCAATGCACCTTTATAATGTATTTTATCTCAAACGATTTCATTTCTATCTCTCTGGCTCCAATTCAGCATCTTCTTTGCATAGATTGCCCAGCAATTCCTCTCCACCCAAGGCTTATGGTTCAGTAGATTTTTCTGCTGGTAGAACACGGGAGCAGGTGGCTTTTACAAACTTACAAACTTGTCCTTCCCCTGATAGACCAGAAGAGAAGACAATAACACTAGGCAAAATGAAAAGAAGAGAAAGACCAAAAATGAGATGGATTGATAAAAGAAGCTACAGCTTTGCATTTAGTGAAGTTACTGGAGGGCAATCATGGATAGAACTTTTTGCAGGGCTTCCATTCATAGAGGAGTCGCCATAAGTTGGAGATGGCCTGACAGCACAAAACAACAGCATAATCCATTATCCGCCTGTTCGAAGGGGCAGGGCTCCCTGGCGCTGAGAAGGAAATGGCACTGGCGGCTATGGGGGGATTAGCGCAAGATTCTCTCCCCGTTTCCACCTCTGAGGGCAGCCGGAGCGGCATTTCACTCGAGGAATTATCTGACCTGCCCAAAAGCAGCTCAATCCCCTCCATTTGACCTTAATGCACTGTGATATTTGTAGAAGTGCAAAATCCAAACAGTAATTGCATCCTGATACACCATGTTGGTCCAGGTGATGTGGAACAGGGCAGTTCATGTCGGAGTTTACAAGAAATGAATCCTTCCAAACTCCTTAGTGCTTATGTACTGGCTGCACAGTCCATTCATGCAATGAGCACGAAGTGAAGAAGCTGCTTTACAGCCCCCCTGCCCCATCTGGCTTTTGATCCTAAATCTGACTCCATTAAAAAAAAAATCTAGCAACCAGGCCATCTTAGTCTCTCCCTCCTCCCCCTTTTTTTTCTTTTAAAACAGATTCTGGCAACTGTTGTGATGGCTGATCATAGCCTGATTTTTTCCATCAGTGGGCCACCCCCCTTGTGGATTAGAGGGAGAATTTCTGGTAGCCATGCTATTTTCCAGTGGTCTCCCTAAGGGGCTGGTATTTGGGGCTCGTGGTCTTCAAGCTTCAGGGCTGCTAAAAACTAGAGCAAGAAGTTGCTGCTTCTTTCCTTGCTTTGTGACTGTGGAAAAAAACTAATTATCTTGAAATCTCATTATAGTCCTTGTTGCTCGCCAGAGATGGGTTTCTTTTTTCTCCATCAAGTTGATTATACCAGTCATGGTCTATACCCTGCCTGTTAAAAGCCCTTGTCAGTGCACTCACCAGCGGTAGCATCTATTTTAAGGGACAGGGCATTTTTCTATGGACTCTTCATTATCTGAGGTGAGCTGTATGTATCCGTTTGCCCCCAGTCATTCAAGGGACGCTCTGCTTACACTGGAAGCCAAAATGTTAGAACTCGGTGAGATGTTGGTCAGCAGGTTTCAGCGAGGAAGGCAATGCATTGCACAACTGTTGGGCATTTCATGAAATTGCCACAAGATTTCATATGAGACCATTAAAAAGGGTTGGATTAGTTCACAAAGAATGGTTTTATCAATGAATGTTTGGTATGTGAACTAGAAATGGACTTCAGTGCTGCATTTCCTAAATGCCTGTGCTTGGAGGAAGTATCATGGGATGGTGACCTGTATTGTCTCCTGCCTCTGAGATTTCACTCAGCTCTTGTTTCAGCCAGCCTAGCGATGGGGCTGGTTGTACGAAGGACAGAACAGTGTCATTCATCTGGTTCTGGGCACAGTTTGAAGGGCTGGTTAGAACATATGATTCCCTATACAGCTTAGGACCAGCTCAGGCTGCCTCAGAAATCATTTTCTCTATTCTGAGCCCACTGTTGTCAGTGCCATCAAGTCATCTCTGACTTACGGGGAACTTAGGAATGAATCCCCTCCAACAGATCCTGTCATCAACAGCCCTAGTCAGACCTGTAAGCTCAGCAATGTGGCTTCCTTTAAGGAATTCACCCCTCTCATAGTCGGGCTTCCTCTTCTTGAGTTTCCCTAGCATTACTCCTTCCCAGTGAGTCTTGCCTTCTCACCAAGTGCCCAAAATATGACACCTCCAGATTCATCTGCTTTGCTTCTAGGTAAAGTTGGCTGCTTCTAGGCTTGGTTTGATCTAGGACCCACTTTTTTAGATTTGTACACCAAGCCCTTCCTTCTGTCCCACTACTATCAGAGGAATGTTTGAAGAGCTACTGGAGCAGTATATCCATGTAAATAAAAATAAAAAATTGACAGGAAAGCCAAAGACTGACTGCCCATTTGATGCTCCATGCCTCTGGATTCCCTCTCAAAGTGAGCACCATCTCTGTTATCCTTTTGCTGGCAAGCAAGAACATTTTTACTCAGGCAGACTATGCAGCCAAAACCTTTCTTATATTCTTAAGCAATGCCTAAGCAGAGGTAGGCAAATTTGTGGGGAGCATGGGTACATTTGGCAATTTGACAAAGTCATCACAGAAGGCTGCCACAGGGGCCACGACAAAGGGCAAGGGATTTAGCAGGAGATGGAGTAAAAGACAAAGGTCAGATCGAAACCTGAACACAACAGACAACTGCGTTGAAACCAAGAAATCCAGTGTTTACAGGCTTCTGAACTCCAATGGGGCAGGGTTGCTGGGGCCCAGCAAAGATGCTCCAAGATGAACTGGTGCTTGAAGGTTACACTGACGGCATCATTCTATAATGATAGCATGGTCAGCACATAGCCCTCTATGATCCACATCATTCTGCTGGACCCCTGGAAGGCTGAACCCACCGAGCTCCTCCCTAAGGTCAGACTTGTTCCTCTGATTAGATCCAGGAAGACATTATTTCCAGCAGATTTGATTCTAGGCACTAACAGCAGGTTGCTCGGTTCTAGGCAGTAACGGAGGCTCTGCCAACGCTTCCTTTTCAACATCTCTGCTGGTTTACCTATCTGTGAGTGGCACCAGCAGGTACCCTGAGAGCCATATAGCCAGATCATGAAATATGATACCCATGTCCTGCACTGGAGCAAATAAGCTCATCGAATTTCACTGTTATCTCATGGATGGATAGAGATCAGATCAGGTGTAAGAATTCCCCTTTAGTGTGCCGCTTGTTATTCATGGTGGGGCAAAAAGTGGTTTCAAAGGTGATACCAGGTATTTCTCATTGCATTGAATGTACTTTATACAAACCAAATTGGTTTTTCTTCGAATGACTCTTGTAGAGGAAAATCAATTTTGGGTTACAATGGCTTTGATCTTTCAAGCTAAAAATCCCCAGCAAATGTGCTAAGTGGTTAGGATATAAGGGCTCTGCACTGGGGGGGATGTATAAAGCAGACATTCAGATCAAGGGTTAGCCTGGCATCTGTGTAATAAATAGCCACAAATCATGTTGGCTATTCTTAGTGCAGGCTCCCAAATGGATATTATCCTATGCAACTTCAGTTATCTAGTGGCAGCAGCCATGAGACAGAATGTCAGTTTTTGTTTACAAGCTATTTTGGCTGCAACATATGATCTATCGCAAGGGCAGTAATAGGATTTCAGTTCACAAAGCCCTTGAAAAGGCTCTGTTTGCAACCTTGAACATGCACTGAAGCATATATTCTCCCTGCAAAAAAGCCTGGAAATTCCTAAATTACCATGTACTTTCACAAAACGAGTGCTTTTTAAAAAAGCACAACTTAAAAAATTTGAAACTTCTTCAAAAGTAGCATCTTAAAGTGCCTTGGATTTAGGGGACTCAGCTCAGCACCCCCGCCCCCACCCTCACCCCGAAGTTCATGTCGTGAGCTGTGGGTAATTTTTATTGAGTAGGGCAATTCAATGAGGCTGCCCTAACCCTCTGAGCTCAAAAGGATTATGGTCACTCTATGGAGGACAGAAGGCAAGTCACCTCCGCTCTTCAGCTCCCCCTCCTTGGATTGCTGATTCTGGCCAGCGTCTTATCCCGAGGCATAAGGAGATGCAGCTGAGGTACCACCAGGATGCAATCTATGCTGACAGAGTCTTGCCTCATCCCCTGGCATGCCCACAAATCTCCGTTCTGCTGCAGCAGTCTCCACTCTGGCTGCGTGGAAGAGGGAAGTTGCTCCAAGTTTGGACCCCTGCCTTTGACAGCAGGATGAACTTTCAAGGTCAGAGCTTAGACTCTGAATTCTTCTCTAGCAGCCATCATATAGCACTCCCAGTTCACTTTGTAAGGAAATGAGGTAGAAACGCTCATGCACTTAGAGGGTAGGGAAGAAACACCAGTGAAAAATAAAACGTTTTATGTTTTTTTTAAAGCAGCTATCATCTCAAGCATTGGGACTAGAAAAGCATGTAAACTTAAATAAATAAAATCCATTTTCAGCAGCATTGCTTTCAGATGAACCTGAGACTGATGGAAGACAAATTGTTTGCTTTGGTGCGACAAGCCATATTTCAGTGGCATTGTGTGCACCATTTCCTCTTTAAAAACTCTATTTCTCCTCATTAGTTCACATATACTTTTGGTTGACAATTTCAAGTACATCTCCCCACAACTCAAGTGCATTATACCTTAGGCCTATATCATTAAAGTAATTTATCTACCCAGCTTCCTTCAAAGGCAGTGTGAGCTTTTATGCCGGCATTCAAGATTCTGGATGACTTGCTTCAGGAACTAGAACAGTACCAAGGCTCGCATCTGACATATATTCCAGATTAAAGGAAAGAATGAGTTTAGATAGTTTACTTAATGCCGACACCATGAAAATAAATCCTAGTGGTGTCTGTGTGTGTGTTTGTGAGATGCACACAGGAATCCTGCCAAGCTGTTCCACACCACTTCTGAGATGAAACGGCTGTTCCAAAGTTATTTTTTCACTCAAATCTTACATGTTAATCGGATGCCTGGAAATGGCTTGTGCATCTTCCTGTGCTAAAGATGGGTAGAAAAACTCATAGGGTTGAATACACAGGTTTTAGTTCAGAAGCCCTCTTCATGCGTTCTTTTCCTCATGTTAATGTGTAAGGAAGTGTAGTCCATTTTCAGTTGTTACACTTCAAACCTGCCCTTTCCCCTCCATACATGTGGAGGGTGACGGTCTAAATGGGAGCGCTTATTGGAGTCACAAAGACTGTCAGTGTGATTAAGAGCACTGATTTTCCAGGCTGTCGTGTTCACACCCTCCAAGCGTCAGCAGAGGCTGGCAGGGGCTGGAGCATGTCATCTCATGCCCTAACACAGGAAGAATGTGTGAACAGAGCAAATGTAGGTTTTCCTTCCAAGTAATGCGTAAGAATGTGGGATAAATTAGAAGAACTTAGTTCCTAGTGAAGTCAATGGGCCTTAAGTCATGCCTAATTTGTTTGGTGTGAAGCCAACCCAGTGATCTTCTTGGTCTCGTATCTGATTCCTTCCTCAGCAATGAATCATGAGGCACATCAGTAAGTAGGCTGATCTCGTATTTTAGATTCTTTACCATGTTTGACATCACAGTCAAAGTGGATGCTGCCATGTCAGGTTCCCTGGATGGCTGGACAAGTCCTCCAGTCATTGCTACCACAAGTCTTGCCTAAAGGAAGAAGCAGGAAAAGGCTCAGGGATCCATAGAGGAGTTCAGGGAAACGGCAGGCATGGCCCACACAGTCGGCATCAGGAGCCCCACAGGATGTCTGAATCTGAGAAGTGGCTTGGAAGAAACCCAACTATTTCCTGATGAGGAAGATAGTGAGTATAGAAATTAGCTATTATAAGCACAGCCTATTTGGAATCAAGTTGAAGGGCGTTTGTCCATCATTAATTTTGACTCAGATGGAACTACTGACACCTTTTCCACAGTTCACTTTGTTTTGAGAACCTGAAGCTGCCAGTGAGGTTCCTTGATGCGTGAAACCCAGAGCCCTACAATCTTCACACCTGCCCTGAAACAACTCCTGCTTATGTTGTCAGTCTTAATCCATTCAGCCCTTTTGTTTTACTCTCATGTGCTCCTAGCCAACAGCCCACATGATTCTCCCCTCCCTCCAAACTCTGTGGGTAAGTAATAGGTTATAAAAACATCCTGCAGACTCCATCTTGGTTGTCCCTTCAGGGGCTACCCACATGCTGCATGTATTTCCTTACGTCAGAATAAACTGTCAATGCTCTTTTGATTGTAAAACTACCACCACCAGCACAATCTCCTCTATGCAGCCCCAGTCCTCTAAAATGTTCATTCGATGGGCACACTGCAGAGTAGGGCATTTAACAGACTTCTAGCTTGGCACTGCCTGGTAAATTAGCAACTCGTCCATTTCGAGCGAGGAAATTACTTAAATACTTGTAGCTGCACTCCCTTCTCCCCCTTCTCTGTGCAGCACAGGCTGCTGTGCTGCAGAATGAAAACTGGCGCACAGAGAAACATGAGACAGGGGCCTTCAAGTAGCAAAATATCATTTTTATGATTATGCGAAAATTCCCTATTCCAAGGACTTTAAACAGTGAGAGACACATGATACAATTCCAGAGGATCAGCAGGTGGTTTTAGGCTCATCAAAGAACCCCCTGAGATGGGACAAGGAACAGTGTTAATCAGCCCTCCCCTATCGGTTCCTATCTCAGTCTCTCACCACACACACAGGCTGGTAGCATTGCTCAGACTAGACAGTGGCTTGACAAGAGCTGCTTTGCCTGAGACAATGAGCGTACTTATCCGAGTCCAAATTCATAAGTGGCCTGGAAATGCTGGACTGCTTCCCCAGATGTCAGGAGGAGCTGCACTCCAATTTAGGTTTTGGAATGGCGTTCCCATCCTCCCGACTGCCCAGGCAGAGCCTGAGTTCGGGGCCCTCCATGACCGACTGCTTCTCTTTCCCCCCACTCTGGTCTCCAGAGCAGCACAGTTTGCAGGGATTTGCTCTTCAGGAGAAAGCCAGAGGCCACAGTGAGGCTGCAGGCTGGAGGGGAAAGCATCTCGTACCCTCAAGCAATGCTGGTAGTATCCCACCCTCTCCAAATGGCTACAGCCATTTCAAGTGCTCAGTCTTAGTGGGGTAGTCGCAGGATGAAAAATTCAACGCAAGAGCAGCACAGCCCATGCGACAGATGGACAACCCGGGCCGTGTGCCAAAGCTATTGAAGGGGACCAAGTGTGAAGACTTGCTATTCTTACTTTTGACACAGGGCACCTGGAGAGATCAGCCTCTCTTCCTGCCATCACCTGCCCTGTGTGAAGTTCTCCCAGAGGGCTCTGTACGCGAACCCTGGGAGAATGCCAGGATGGACAGCTGAACGGAGGGCACTGGGTATGCGCCTCTCTCGCGCCACCCACTGAGTACGGTTTCCAGGCCAGGGTCCCCTTCCCAAACCTGGAGGAAGGCTTGACAACAGAGACAGTACAGCTAACATTTCCATGTCTTGTATGCATTTGTCCATTTTGAACACCAGCTCTCAGATAAGCGACATATGCGCTCTCTCTCTCATTCTCTCTCACACACACATTTTCCTCTCATTGCACATATACAGTGTCTCGCTCACAGGAAGTGCATGGGTCACATACAAATTATAATGTGCAAGATAGCTTACTCCAGTCCTCTTCCAGAGATGTGCTCAGTTGCATCAATCGAAAGTGCAAGATCAGCTGGCCCACTCTGCTCGTCCTTTCCAATGTGCCCATTTCTGTGCCCCCAGAACACCCGGCTTATTCCTTCCCTACCCGTCTCCCATTAGAAGCTGCTCCCCGTTTACAGTTTTCTGAAGCTTTTCTGCAGCCTTGGGAATGAGGACAATAAGCACTGCATTTACCAATTTCAGCAGATGCTCTCTTCAAAACAAGGAAAGCATCTTCTGCTTCAACTAACAGATGAGTGTCATTGAAGTACTTTTCCAGCCTAAATGTTGTGGTTTTCTTAAACTGCATGGGTATGATTGCTGCTGTAGCTCTGGGAGTCAGCACTGACGCGCTTTCCTCAACCTAGCCGCAGCTGCGTGTTCTGATTCTTTGGCTTCTGCCTCACTTCAGGCAAGCCCCGCCCTGCCCCCAAGACTTGGCGGTTCCTGGTGTGACAAAGGTCTTCCTGGCTGAATTTGGCCATGGATATTGGCGGGGGGTGGGGGTCAGGACATCACCATCTCCCACCGCTGGCTCATTGCCGTGCTCTCGCAAGGGTTAATGACGACTTCTCTCATGTTCTCATTGGTGTCCCCCATCATTTCTGTGTCCAGGCAGTAACGTGTGGCCATGTGTTCAATGTGGGAGCCAACTTTGTTCCATCGCTTTTGAAGAAGAAAAAGAAATACAAAAGAATTAAATGCAATACGTCTTGCCCCACTGTGCTGGACTAGCGAAGAAGATATTATCACAGTCTGACCGCCTTTCCTCAACCCAGTACTCTTGCGATACTGGTCACTGATCCTTCTGGCTAGGAATGATAAGGCTCTACTCCAATAGGGCAGGTACCAGGTGGGGAAGGCTGGTCTTTGAAGTGAACCCTACAAGAACTGAATGCTGGTCTAGGAGCTCTTTGCTCTGATTCAGCAAGGCTTCATCTATGTTCTTGTAGGATGGGATCAACCATATCACCAGCATGATATCTATCTTAGTGTGGTTGTCCCAGTCCTGGTGTATCAACAGCATGTTTACAGTTGAACAAATTTGCACACGGAGCATAAAGTGAGTAAGTAGAACTCACTACACAGCCTTCAGGACAGTAGTGGCAAGTCAACATTTCATAGTATATGATATTGGTGATGAGACTAGCAACTTTTAGCTAACATTAGACCAACAGGTGGGATGAACTGCTTTCCCGCAAACAAGAAGGAGGTACTGTACTGAAGGTAGGAAATTACACTGAGATAACCACCAACTTGAAGATCGTATCAGAAACTTCAGGGCAAAAGTTCACTGGGCACAACACCTCACATGCGTGCAGACTGTGGCCATTTCTTGAAAAAGTCATTTACTGTAATCCTGAGAGACTGAGGACTTGAAGTTCTCACTAAATTCACAGAAGATTAGGGATGCTCTTCACTCACACGGATCACTGGGAAATGGAAAAAGATTCCCTTGTCTTGGCAGCTGGCCTTCTCATCAAACTTGCTGGAACAAAACTGCTGTGAATTGGCTAGAGCGCTTTGGCTATTGGGTGGTATGATTATGATTATGATAATACCACAAGAAAAATGGCCAGACAGGATGCACCTTGATGATGATTTGCTGGTGGCTGACTCTTTGAAATATTTTTTAAATTATTAGTATTAGTATTCCAAATTAAAACGGTTACATTTCCCAGTGTTTCCCATGCAGCCCCTGCCTGGCTTTACATCAAGAAATCAGCTCTACCCAAGTGTTTTTGCTATTCCACGTGATCTCATGCTTATTCTAGCTTCAGGGATGTAGCATAAACATTGCTCATTTGCTCTTCAGAAGTGAAACCTAGGGCTGGTTCATAGTGCATGTTCCATAGCATATGGCTACCCATAGCTGCTTGTCAATAGGATGAACAAAGAATGGACTTTTTATAGTAAAATTCAGCAGCTCCCATTTCAGATGCCGCCAGATCTCCAACTTTTGTGTATAACAATAATGCGAAAGCTGCTGAAAGTCTGTCCTCTAAAATCTACTGTCACCCTAAAAAGGCACAAGCAAAGCTAGAATAAGGGGCACCATTGATGTGTGTGTGGCTACATTCTCCATGTGGACAATAAGAATTTCAAGGTCATACTGGTTAACGAGAGACCCTAAAAATTCCTGATGGGATAATTCTGGCACTTGTCCATACTTCAGTGCAGTAAGGTAACCGTGCTTGTCCAGTGTGAGCGCTTTGCTGCATTAATTTGCTCAGGAAATGCTCCTGCTTTGATAACTTCTCTTTGATTCTGTGCTGGACACAGCTCAGCCTATGTGATCATTGACCAGCATGTGCACTTGGCTCATGGATTTGGTTTGGGATAATCAGTACTTGATTAGCGTTCAGTCTGCTTTAGCCAAGCAAAACAAGCTCATTTCTGACAACTTTCAAGTGCTTACGGGTCAGTGACCATGTCATCCTTTCACAGACTTGTTTTTGCATCAAGTGTGCAGTGTTGCATAGGCCAGAGGCAAGCAACAGGTAGATCAAGAATCTATTGGTAGATATCTAGATGGTTTGCAAGGGAAGTCCACCTGCTTTTAACACAGGCCACAGATGAATGCAAGGTGGGAAGGAGAAGATTTCTGTATGACAGGACTGTGATCTCAGCTTTGACACTAGAAGCAAATTCCATCTCCCTGCCACATTTTACACCTGATTTCAGTTGGTTGTCCAGAGTGTTGTAGTAGAACCACAATGGAGATCAGACAGGCCTGAAGTTTGCCCATCCCTGGACTAGGCAACAGGACTAATGAATTATTTTTGAGTGGCTGGCTTTCTTAGGTATGTGTGAGGTACTCTGATAGGATGATGCAGGGAGAATATTCATGTCACTGCTGGTAATGGGAAGAGTGGTGTTTTCACTCTTCAGATGCCTCTGGAGAAGACTGGCCTCACCTGCTTGCCATCCCCTTCTTTGCAAGGCAGGAGCACCACCTGGGAACCTGGAAAGAGGGTGTGGATGGACAAACACAGCTGCTGGTAGCGGATCTGCTGGTTGTACGTATACGTCCATTCCTGAAGGAAAGGAGACACAAAGACTAAGTCAATCTTGTTTCTCCTTGCAATTCTTTAATTCCTTTCTTCTTTCCCACTCAATAACATTCCCCTATATCCACCGCAAAAAGCTCTGTTTGAATTTCAGAAACCAGAACTGAAGCAGGCAAAGTCCATCTTCTTTCACCCTGCTTGCACCTACCTATCCTCCAATGCCAGGAAACTTTGGCAAAAAGGCAGTGCATAAATAAATTCCTGCCTCCACTTTTACAAATTCCACATCTTCAGCAATCTTCTATGATTGCTGGAAAGGGCCTAGGTGCAAACATGGCCTATATTTAGCGGTTTGCTGGGTGCCTCTCTCCATTCCTTGAGAGCCAATGTGATGTAATGCTTAAAGTGTTGGACTGGGACCCACTGAGACATAAAACTCATTGGAAAATATTGCTGCCTCTCAGAGCAACCTACTTCACAGGACTATCATGCGAATAAAATGAGCTGGGAAAACCCCAAGCATTTTGGAGGAAGGAAAGGATCCACCCTAGGTAATAATAATCAGAACTAAACATCATAACCAAATATACAGACCCAATTCATACAACTACTTTTGGGTTTCTATGCAGTTGAGGTTGGATTTTCACCTTCACCTGGAATAAACATGTATGTGATGATGGAAAATTGCCACCTGAACATCACATATCACACCTAGTACATGCCACCGTGAATAGTTTGAAAAGCAGCAGCATAATGACATGGGTGCAGATCAAGCACTAAAAACAAAGGCCTGAGTACACAATCCATTCAGACAAGTATCCCACCCACATGCAAAAGCACAACTTTTTCAGCATCCTAAAGCTGTAGCATGAATGAGCCAAAAGCAAGTAACAGGGATTTGCTTTTAGCTTCCTGGTTCCTGAAGGTATGGTAGCAATAGATTGGTTTCCAGCTTGTATCCGTTCCGTTGACACTGGAAGATACAGAGCAAGGGTGAAACAAGGGCATGGTGGAAGAAGCTGTTTTCCCCATTCCCTTAGCAAATGACATCACACATTCTGCGCACTTCCATATTTTCATCTGGGGCCGCCATCTGGTTCCCATCTGATTAAATGGCGGAGGAGGGGAGGGGAGCCTCGCCAGCTACACGTAAGTCAGCCAAAGAGGATGCTTTAAATTTATTTCTTGAATTCATTATGATGCTGAGGAGCAGTGACAGGTGTCACCTTGAATGATGTTAAAGCCTTGAAAAACAGTCCCTGGCCTCCGACAGCGTTAATGTAGCTGGTTTTCTATGGAAAACCGTTAGCATATGAAATGAGTCACCATTAGGAGCACGAACACAGAACACCACACCTCCTCTCTGTTTTTCTCTGGTCTTTCACACTACATGCAGAATTCCAACACTTTTCACGCGGCCCTGGCTTGTCTTCTGACAGGGTGTAACAGTCTTCACTGCTGCACCGCTCTGTTCACTCCACCAAACAGAGAAAGGTTGCCTTAAGAAACAAGGGAAGAAAGCCAAACCCCACTGAAAGTGTACTTGTTAGGTAATAAACGATGCTGTTATTAGTACTGTTATTCTTGTTATTTTAGGAAGTCTAGGAAGAGAAAATGGCTGGAACTACTACATGTGTACTGGCATAGGGTGAGTTAAAATCATAAATATCGCAAAAGCACAAGGCCCTTCTGTACAGGGACACATTAAACACACTCACACGCTCAATTTGTAGGGTTATGGAGGTCAGGTCCCATTCCCTATGACAGCGGCAGCGACAAAGGACAGGTTTACACCCTCCTGCTGTTGTATTCCGGAGAACAGCACTTTGCTCAATCTGAATTTCATTTCCACGTCACCACAAAATCCACGTGGGGAGGCTATGGCCCTTGGTGCCATTCAGTGTGGCCTGTGTGGGAGCACAAGCTGCTGCCTAATTTCACTGCTGTGTCTGCCAAATCCCCTGATAATCTCCTTCCCCCAATCCTGCTGCTGGACAGACTGGAGGAAAAGGACTTTTTAAGGGCCCGCAGCACACAGGAATAACCCTCCCTGCACAGCACCCTTCCAGGTAAGCCACGAGTTTGCAGCCCACCAAGACACTGAGCATCAGATGGGATGGGGAGTATGGCGTGGGGGCCTGACCCTTCACTCCCCAGGTCAAGTGTGCTCCCCCGGTCCACCACACCACTGAGGGGGCTTGGGAGAGCCCATGTGCTCAGGGTAGCCCTGCCGAAGGAGGAGGCTGCGCATGGGGAAATTCATCTGCACATACCGCCGTCCCTGTGTCTGGCAAGGAGGTGGGCAGGGTTAGGTCTGCCTGTCTGGCAGACTTGCGCGGGGAGAGTTGCCACAGGAAGCACAGGCATGCATGCTAATTCTTTCTGTGCATTCCTGTGCATGTGAGAGAGGCAGGCAGGCAGGCAGGCAGGCAGGCAGGATGGGAGTGTGTGGAACGCGAGGGAGATGCTGGTCCTGCCCATGTTTGCTGCCAGCCCAGGCACTGCCCATCAGGACATGGCCCTTTATCCACTTTTTGGCGAACCGTTGTGCATCCTTGTCACAGACTGGAACACAAGCAGGAGCCATGTGCCCAGAGAGGTGGATCTTTAAGGTGCACTGGAGTCCCTTGAAGAGATTGCTGCCAGCTGTCACCACTAGTGTTAGCATCTTCCAGGAATGGTCAGTTCTGCACAGCCATGGTGTATGGAGATGTGCTGGACTCAGTTCCCAACACATACAAGAGACAAAGCAACATTCCAAGTTAAGAATGCCAAGGCTTCTTGGACATGGATTTGGATCTTTGAACCACCTAGAAGTGATGGTTCTCAAGGTGTGATGTATGTCTGCTTGGAGGAAGCCAAGCTTCTTCTTGCCAGCAGATGGCCCGATCCATGTAGTCCATGGCCAGGCTGAATGAGTGGCCAGAGGGGCAGCCCCTCCAAGTCAGTACTGCAGAAGCGCCTTGCACAGAGTGCTCAATGATCGTCTCCAGACATTTTGCGAGAAAACTTGCTTCACTCCCCTGGGTGCCCTGCAGGAGCTGTCACCGGGCTTCAATGCCTATTTGCAGTGAACCAACCAAGACCTGGGCTTGATGGTACCTCATCCAGCCTTGGCTGACACCTGGGAGGTGAAGACAATCATCTTCTCTTTTACAAGGAGATGCTCGCTATGACGAAGTTGGAGAATCCTCTGGGGAGCTGACAGATTGACATCTGGCTAAATTTTTCACCAGATCAGGACAAAAATAATCCACTAACTAGCTAGGATACTGGTGATTCACCCACTGACAAGGTATTTTGAGCAGCAGACAGTGGGATTCAGCAGAAAAAAAACAAAAACAAAGGAGATTGCAGTCCTACTGTCTGTCCCTCTTTTCTTGCAGGAAAGTGACAGCTTCTCTCCGTGTGCAGACTCATGTCATTGCTGCTGCAGTTGAGGATGTGCTCAAGTGTATCCAGGCCTAAGAGGCTTCTGATTTCTTTTCTAAAGCTTGTCAGGTTTCTTGAAACTGCTAATGATTAATGGGTTTATTAAATGAATCCCAGAGTCAGAAATCTATTCCAAGAAGGTTACTGCAAAGTTTAATATCAACTGATGCTCTGTTCTAACAGAAAGCCAATGCACCAGCCAAACAGTGACATCTTCATTAGACAAAAGCAGGGAAAATTACGATCAATTATTTACCCTCAGATGCATTTCTCTCGTGAAGTGCTAGATCAATCAATCCCTTCAGCAAATGAGACATAAACAAGACTGAAGAATGCCATGCTTTTGATTCGAAGCAGCGTTGCAGAGGCTGTGCTCTCAGTCCCAGGGACGGACCCCTCCCCATGCATGCTATTAAGGCATTTGTTTAGGGAAGAAATGAAGATTTCTCAAGCATGGTATGAGGAACAGTTTCCCCCTCCTCCCCCTCTCCAGTGACACTGACGGACAATGACTGAAGGGTGAAAGGTAGAGGTACTTCTTTATACAGTACATAATTAACAGGCAGAATTTTCTGCCTTAAGAGGTCATGGTAACCACCAGTTGAAATGCATTCAAAAGGGGATCAGGTGCATCTGAAGAGGTGATAGATGCATTCACAGATGCATCTGATCAGATGCATCCGTGAATATTTGTGATAATGTCTACATGGAACTTCCACTGCTGGGTGCCACTGAATGCTCATTTTAATTAAATTTAGATTATGCCCTCAGGATGGTTTAGGGAGCAATCCTCAGGTTCTTGACCTGGTATACACATGCATAGGATTGCATGCTTATAATCCTCTAGAAACAGTGTAACAAAAAACAATAAATTCAACAAAAATATCAAAATATAAAAAGAGAAACAGTATAAGAATATGAAAGAACCTTCTTAATAGTCAGGCTAATTAGAATACCCAGTTAAAAATAAAATGCCTGCTTGAAGTAGGTCTGATATTGGGGTCTAACTAAATACAATGAAGATACTAGGCAGTTCTCTCTGGGGAAGGCACTGCACAAATGAGGGGGTAGGATTTAGGGGATGCTGCTTCCCTGGTTGGCGAGAACGGGGTGTAAGAGAGGCGTGAGAGTTTGTGCTCGTGGGATGTATCTGGTTGGCCACCGTGGAAGACGGATTATCAGTCTGTTTGTTGTTGTTGTCAAGTTGTCTCCAACTTATGGCGACCCTTTGAATGAATGCCCTCTAAAACATCCTGCCTTTGACAGCCCTGCTCACTTCTTGTAAACTCAACAGTGTGGCTTTCTTTATGGAATCGACCCATCCCATCGTTTATCTTCCTCGTCTTCTTCTGCCTTCAACTTTCCCCAGCATTATTGTCTTCCCCAGTGGGTCTCGCCTTGTCGTGATGTGCCTGAATTACAATGGCTTCAGTGTCATCCTTTTTGTTTCCAGGGAAAGTTCTGGCTGGATTTGATCTAGCAACCATCCATTTGTCTTTTTGTCGGTCCAGGGGATCTGCAAAGCTTTCTTCCAGCACCATGTTTCGAACGCATCAATTTTCTTCTTGGCAGCTCCCTTCACTGTCCCAGCAGGCTTTTGTTGATATTCTTTGGCCTGCACTGGATAAGCTCCGGTGGCAGGTATCCCCATCCTAAATCCCTACAGGAAACTACAAAAATTCAAGCCTAGAGCAGCTGTGAGAGAAACAGGGACACAGAGGCTAAACAAAGCCTGTTTGTTGTCTGTTGCAGAATCACTTTGATAAATCATACTAGAATGAGCTTTTGATGAGGGCCTTATGCATCAAGGGCGGTTGAATCCTGAACCTTTACATATCTCTGTACACATAAAATACTTTTCATCCCTGAAAGGTTTCCCAGTCTTGCAGGTAAAATAAGGCAATCTTCCTCCCAAGAACCAAATTATGGCTAACATGCTTTGAAAATGAGCTTACTGAACACAGCAAGTGTGGGGAACCGGTGTTTGTGAACTGCACTATCCACATTTGCTATTGCCACCATGACTCATGTCTTAATTCGCCTCCTCTTTAGATTATGGTAAACAGCTACACTTGAAAAGCATCCAGAGATGGCATCAAGTGTAAAATGCAGTCGCCAGACGGTTATCTGGCATGCACTTCACAGACCAGTGACATCCGTCTTGAAGCCTTTGCATTGGCTTCCAGTTCCTTTCCAGGCCCAGTTCAGCTCTTGCCTTCAAACCCTAAACAGCTGCAGCCTGGGCTGCCTGGAAGGCTGCCTCTTCCTCTATGAGCTTGCACCAAACTTATGATCATGACCTGAGACCCTGTTCTGCATCCCACATCCCAGAAATAGCAGTGGGCACCCGAGACTGCCTTCTGCCGCCTCACTTAAGGAGCTCCCTCTCCAGCAGGTGAGGCGAGCTTTTTCCTTCAGACACCTGGCAAAGCTAACTTTGTTCTGCTGAGCTTCTGAAAGTTAATGCAAGTTCCAATTTTATCAAAGCTCTCTGGTTTCATTCTAATGTAATTTTTCATGTCTGTCTGTGCTCATAGTTTTTGTTGATGCACAATTTTTAATTATTTCCCTGCTTCTATCTGAATAACATCTCGAGTGCTCATGGAGTTGAGCAGCAATCCAAAAGGATACTGAGCAACAACACAGAAGCAAAAATAATGGTGCCATGGTCAGAGTGCTGGATGGGTTTCAAGTCTCCGCTTGGCCATGAGGATGACGGGCTGTTTTTGGGCCAGTCACTGGCTCTAAGCCTAACTTGACTCACAGGGTTGCTGTGAGGATAAAACGGAGAGGAGGAGGACTATGTGGACTAATTTGGGTTCCTTGCAAAAGTGAGAGTGAGAAATACAGAAATAACACCTGCACCACCCCATGCCTGCCTGCCTTATGGAATATTTCCTACACAGCCCTTTCTTTTGTATGTTAACTCAAATAGTAAACTGATGACTCAGGAAGCTATTTTGAGGAGGTGACTAAGAAAGGTTTCAAGTATCTTGTGACTTTAGTAAACTGCAGAAGATACACCATATCAGATTACCTACACGTTTGCATGGATTCATTTATTCTATCTGCACCCTACTTTTTCCTGCAAGGAATCCAAGCTTGCATAGTTTTCCTTCCATTTTATTCTCGCAACAACCCTGCGAGGTAGGTTAGTGAGGAACTTTTGCAAAGCAACCAGGTTCGCTTTTCTGCCTGACAGGGCTAGAACCTTGATCTTCTGAGTCCCAGTCCAACATTCCAACCACTACACCACACTGGCTACTCAGTGATATTTGCTACTCAGGCTGATGACAGGCTAACAGTCCAAAGCAGTGAAGGAAGAAGGACAAAGTACTGAGTCAGCTTCCAGTGTTCCTCTGAAGCCTGCCCAATGGCCCTAACCATCACATTCAGTAATACCATTGGTATATACACTAGTAGAATGAAGGCATATACCAAGGCATGCGCAGTAGCTTCTTTCTGCACTGTGGAACTACTTCCCCTTGCACTTTTCAGATCCATTGTACATTCCTTAGGCTGATATTTAGTGATGGGTATCGAAGGTAGTGGGAAGTAGGCCTCAAATATACACGATTCCATTAATTTGTCCATTGTGTATTTAAAAACATATATGTACTAGTGTAGGGCCTCCCGTTATCTCTAGACTAAAAGAAAGCAAATATTTGAAAAAACAAACTTCTTTATGGTGGGAAAAGCGCTTGAAGCAAATAGATTTACTTTGGCATTAACTCTTTGCAGGCTGCAACCAGCGCAACCCTAATGACTCAAGTACCCTGGAAATTTTTCTCAAGTAAAATACAGGAAAAGGAAGTATAGGTATCCTTCACACTCCTGGACAGACAGAAGACTCATTCATCCCCTGAGATGGTATAATCTGGAAATGAAAGATGTCACACCTCAATCACAGCTATGGCCTTGAATATTTGTGAATGTTAAGAGAAAGAGAAAATTCAGTACTGTCGCTTTAAAATGGTAATTTTAGCTCATGGAGGGGAGAACACACCTTTTCTCCATTTTTTTCTGTTCAAGTGACATGTAATTGTTAATCTAGTTCAGAGAATACCCTCTGATTGACAGTGCATATTTTTCCCGTTGGTGATTGAGGAGGGTGTGTGTGGAAATGAGGTCAGGCTCATTAAGTTCCTTCTACTTTAATAGGTGATTTAATATTGAATGAATGCAGACTGTGAACTTAAATATATCACTGCAATTCAGTACATTTCTGAGCTAGAGAAAAGAGTAAATAGGTCTGAAAGATGAGAGGAAATTATCACCCTCATTTTCTTTATTTCCTCTGAAGAAGGATTATGTGCCATCGGAGCGCAGGCAGGTGCCAGGATCAGCTCAGCTTGGTGAAGGGTGAGCTTTCCATGTGCATAATGTAGTGCTTATCCAGTGGAAAGGCTGGCCTCTTGTAACTTTGGTACCAAGGATGCCGGGAATATCCCATGATTCTCTTTCCAAAGCAAGCACTGCAAATTCTGAACAGGCAATAGGTTAAAAAATATAGGCACTGGTTCCAATTTTGAGGTGGGTGCTTGGACAAGGTACACACTATAGTCATGTGGTCTTTTCAAAAGAATCTCCAGGTGATAAAGTGCCCAGAAATACTATGAGCGAAATATTGTTCAGGGATATTGCTGTAGTTTTAGCATGTGGGAATGCTGTCACATAATTGTTTAATCACATAAATAGTGAATAAAAATCAATTTGAAGTGATTCTTCCACCCAAAGAGAGTGCAAGTGCAAGACTTTTTGGAATGCACCCTTGCAAAAGGCAGGCAAAGAGCTGTTTTTCTGAATAAAGGTAAAGGTTTCCCCTTGATGTTAAGTCCAGTCATGCCTGACTCTAGGGGGCAGTGCTCATCTCCGTTTCCTAGCCGAGGGAGCCAACGTTTGTCCGCAGACAGTCTCTGTGGTCATGTGGCCGGCATGACTAAACACCAAAGTGCATGAAATGCTGTTACCTGCCCGCCGAAGTGGTACCTTTTTATCTACTTGCATTTACATGCTTTCGAACTGCAAGGTTGGTAGGAGCTGGGACGGAGCAACGGGAATTCACCCCGTTGTGCAGACTCACACAGGTGATCTTTCGATCAATCAGCCCAGCAGCACAGAGGTTTAAACCACTGTGCCACCTGCATCCTGTTTATCTGAATATTTGTAGCCATTTTGTGATGGTGATCAGGATGGTTTTTCAAATTGTTAAATGTGCCCATCAGCCTATCTCTGATGCTGATGGTCTCAGACTCTGGCAAACAGATTTGTGATAGTTGGCCACTGGAAAATGGCTTTGCAGCTCAAGTTTTGGACTGTGAGCATGTACTTGTAGCACCAATTTTGGTAGTGGCTCACATCATGATCATGTGATCAGGATGATCATGATAATCTTAAAACATTTATTTAGAAAGTGGTCAATCTGGGAAGTACTTAACTATTCCTACAAACGATAATATTCCTTCTTCAACATTATGTATGACAGCCTTTCTTTGGAAGACAGAAGCTGATGCATCTCAGCAGCAATCACCAAGGATCACTTTTAAATAGCAATTTCCAGACAGCTGGCCATGTTGGTCTAATATTAATCTTAAAGAGCTAAAAGATGAGCAAAGTTATTCCTACAGCTCTTGAAATGGACTATGGTGTACAAAAGCTTATGCCAAATAAATTTGTTAGCCTTTAATGTACCACAAGACTCTCTGCTGTTTTAAAAAAGCAACTCAAATCCGAACTTGTCCAGTGGGTAATGTGTTGGCTTTGGACTGGAGAGGTGTGCATTCCAATTGTAAGATCTATAAAAAGGAGATTCTCTTTGGCCACAAACTTCCAAGTTCTCTGAGAAATTCCTTTAACTTTTCTCTAGAAGTGAGATCTAACATTGTCTAGGGCAGGGGTCAGCAACCCATGGCTCCAGAGCCGCATGTGGCTCTTGAATCCCTCTGCTGCGGCTCCATCACTCACAGCCCCCGATCTGCTACATGTGGCGGCACAGCCCCAATCTGTTTCATAAATGCAACACACCATAGTTTTTTTATACTATATATACTTTATATAGCATAAAGGTAAAAAAACAATATATGCAGTGTTATTTTCATTTTAGAGGTCAAGAGAGTTTTGCGGCTCCCGGTGTTTTGTTTTCTGTGGGAAACGGGTCCAAATGGCTCTTGAGTGTTAAAGGTTGACGACCCCTGGCCTAGGGCATGTCTTTTCCTGTAAAGTGCAACTTCTTTATTCCATATTCAAATAGAAACTTGTATGCTGCCAAGGCTTTTCTTTTGTTTCACCTGTTTGATATTGTATATTTTGGATGTTTTGATGCTATTTCACCTTGAGTGTCTTTAGAAAGAAAAGCATGACAGATTTTTTTATTTGGAAGCCTTCCAAATAAATAAAATAAATTTTGTAAATTAAACATCCTGCTCCATTCAAGAGTATAACTGATGAATCAGGGCCAAGCACACTCTTTGCCTTAGTTTTACAGGATGTCAACTATAAAACAGGCTCACCATATAAAATTATAGTTAGGATAAAGGGGATGCATATTTTGAAATCCTAAAGAAAGTATTAATAATGATCCTTGAGACTGTTGCAGCCTGTTAGGCCAAGGAGAAGTTACCTGGGCTACTGCTGCCGCACCTTTGCTGGTGATGCAGGGATTCAAGATCACAAGGGGGAACTCTTGCCCTTGGGACTTCTGTGACTCCAGGCATCTCTGTCTCTGCCGTATCAACCCTGTCTGGTACAGTGATTCTTCTGGAATTCTAAGAAGAGAGACACTGGATGAGAATTGTAAGTTTTCACCTGGTAAAAATAGTTGCACATTGTAAGCAGCACACCAATGTGATATAACAGACAGAGTGTTGGCCTTAGTCTAGGGGGAACTGAGTTTAAATTCCCATTTAGACATGAAGTACTATTTGCCTGCCTAACCTACCTCTCTGGCTTGTTTAGAAGATACATTTGTGAAGGTGCACACATGCCCTGAGGCCCTTGTAAGAAGGGCATGTAAAAAAGGAATTATGCTAAATCAACAGTTGCTCAAAGGGTTGTAACCCATGATTAAACTTTTGCAAGGGTTTGATGGCGTGTAAAGATTTAGAGGGGATATCCCCTCTCAGTGATTATCTAGCTGAAGACAACAAGAAAAACAGCAATCCTATGCATGTTTACTCAAGAGTAAGTCCCCCTGTGATCAGCACAGCTTAGGGAAATGTGCACAGCACTGTAGTCATAACGTGATCTCGAAAATGGAAAAAAAGGGAAATTTCTGAAGTTCCACTTGCACAGCAAATAGCACACACGTAAGCATGGACTAATCTCTTTGTTTTGCTTTTTCATTTTTCCAGTCTTGATTTGTCTCAAATGTTTTCCCCATAATATATTGCATATCTGAATGTTATTTCCCCTAATATATTCATTTTTGTATATGGTTTGATTGGCATAATTCTATTGCAAAATTCAGAGAAGTACAGTTTTGGAAGAACGTGTTTTCATTTGCACAGATGAAAATGTGCAAATATGAATTAGGTAAATTCACCTTAAAATACACACTCAGTCAACTCTCCCCTGATCCCAACATATGAGACGTGTTGAAAAACTGATAATACCTAAGTTCTGGATAGACATTTTCCAAATACCACTTGAAGGTATGACATTTCAAAGACTTTCTCAGTTCCACTCTGCTCTGGATGCTGTCAAAAAGAAAATGTTTGCAACATGTATTTATTTTTATTTATGCATTATAAAGTACACACCACCCAACTGGCAAATGCATTTGAGGCACTTGATAATCGCAACATAATTATGCAGCTTGAAATGGGCTCGTCTCCTAAAGTCCAGATTTGCCGATGCTTAGCAAGTTGCAAAAACTACAGGTAATAAGGAATCTTCTCCTCCAAACTCCCACCACCTATGACTCTGTGTAGCATGTAATTGAACAATAAAGAGCTACTCTAGAAAACATTGTGTGACCGACATAAAAGCATCTAGTTTTTCATATGTATGAACACAACAACTCTGGGTCAGGATCAAGACCATCGGGGAGGGGGATAAGCCCTTTGTTCTCCATACTCTGGTCTCAGTGAACATCCCCTCAAAGCTACTTGGCATGGAAGGGATGCTCTCACTGGCACAAATCAAAGATTCTCTCTGGGGGTGAGCAGTTGTTTGGTAATTTTAATCAGGATTCTGGTACAGGAGAAAAGACTAACCGCCACCCGAAGGCACCATGGTCTGGATCCCCATCCCCTTCCTGCAGCTTTTATTTAAAATGTAAAAACTAGCAATGTTATTTGCAATAGTGCCTAGATTTGCGGTGCTGGAGAAGACTCCTGTGAGTCCCTTGGACTGCAAGGAGATCAACCCTGACTGCTCTTTAGAAGGCCAGATACTGAAGGTGAAACTCAAATACTTTGGCCACCTAATGAGAAGGAAGGACTCCCTGGAGAAGAGCCTAATGCTGGGAACACTAGATGGCAAAAGAAGGAGGGGACAAAAGAGGATGAGGTGGCTGGATGGAGTCACTGAAGCAGTCGGTGTGAGCTGAAGTGGACTCCAGGGGATGGTGGAGGACAGGAAGGCCTGGAGGAATGTTGTCTGTGGGGTTGTGATGGGTTGGACAAAACTTTGCAACTAACAACAACAACTACATTTATTACTTCCACTGCTAGGGTACGCTTATGCCATTCCTGCTTTGCATCACCTTTTCCAACCCTGAGTGTGGAAAGGATTCCCCAGATCTGCTCTTCCATGGCTATGTTTTAAAAGGGACAGACTCCAAGGAGAAGTCATTTTCACCTGCATTAAATGTATGGTCAGTGACCAGGGCTGTCCCAGTGCTTACATAAATGAACACTAGTGCAACCTCATCAGCACTTGCAAGGCAAAGGGACGAACCATGAGATCTGAATGGCAGCAGTAAGTTGCCATTTTTCCCATTGCCAAGCAAATGCTAATGCTGTTGTGCTAATGCTGTTGGTACAATGTCATTAATGCTGTGAGGAACTACACACACACACACACACACACACACACACACACACACAGGGAAGGAGGGAGGGAGGCTGGAATCTCAATTCAGCTGGGGGACATGTATGCAGGAAAGTGAATTTTGCACCTATATTATGGAGTGCAACCTAGATAAGGAACCTGCTGCACACAAAGGACACAGTTGTGAACCCCGTGCAGCACACAGCGTGAAGAAAGTTAGTAAGACCTAAGAGGAAAGAAAGTGATCGGCTGCATTTTCTTCCCAAATTCCAGTTTCCTTCAGATGAATTTTACCATTGGCAATGACTTGATCAGGGATCCACACACACAGTGGGACCAATTCAAAAACAAAGCTTTAGAGTGCATGATTATAGGTGGTATAAGAATCTCATTTCAGATGCAACAAATATCCCAAAAACTATGAGGGCTGGAAGTGGCAAGAGGGCTAAAAGGTAGAGCTGTTCTGCCATTTTGCATCACCCAAGAAGCGTACACCTTTACAAAACAATCCCGCACTGCATGAAGGAAACAGGCAAGCAACAAACCAAGCAACCAACAAACACAGAAAGAAGGAAATGAGACAGGTAAAAGTGGAGTATATTCCCTCACTTCCTTCTAGGCAAGGTTGTGACATGACTTGCTGCCCTGGGCAAATATGGAAATAAGGATTAAGATTGCTAGGCTTGTATTTCTTCTTTATTTCTTTGCCCTGGGGCACTGCTTATGCACACAACTCGCTCATTAGTAAGGACAGTGTATTCTCCTCGCCTGTCCTGATAGGACAGTTGTTAAAGGAAGAAACAACCTTGGGTTTGACACAGGACAATTCCCGGCTAGAGAGAAGAGGATATGACTTTTTTCGTTTTCCTCTGTGAGCAAACTCTTCTTTCCAGTGAGATGAGCCAACATGGTTTTATAGAAGCTCATCTTTTTTTATATACCAAACAACAAGGACTTTAAATCCATATACTTGCAGCATCTGTTTACTATTAACATCTAATTAACTGATCCCACAGAAACAAAATGCAGGCTTCCCAACAGCTGGACGAGGCTCCTATAAAACGGTAATGAGGTTCCACTGTATCAAGCCACGGAACGCCTCTCTTTGTGTTTTCCTTCGCCGCCAGAGGGGGGCACTTACTCTCCATATGGCCTCCCTTGAGCCGCGGGCCGGGCAGCGTAATAGTATTGCTTATATTCATCCATCCAGACTTCAGCTGTGCGCTTGGTATTTCTAGGGAAAGACATTAAAAATGAGGGAGAGACCAAAGAAGCATGCACGAAAGAGTTTTAATTTGATGCCTTTGACAAAGGCCTGCAGGGATAAGGGGGAGGGAGAGAATCCCTCTTCTCCACCACGGCCCACCTTTTTCTTAGAGGCATGTAGGGGATGAAAAGGGGAGGGGGAGATACTAAACAGATTATTTTCCTCATTAGGCGTGAGGGCACTTTATTTCTGGGAAGCAAGAAGAACCTGGACTTGTATTCATGGTTTAATGGCTGTTTCTCTCATTATGTTTTTAGATGTACATCTAAGATTATCTGTGGGAGCTCTCTATACAACTCCAAACACGGATTTTCCAGCTTTTTGGATTCTGAGGTAAGCCCCCAGATAGAGGAAGTGCTCTTCTTTACAAAGTTGGCATCCACATGTAGAGATGACAGAGGGAAGCAGGATTGGCCCATGCTCCCCCTTTGTCCGCTGATGGTCCTCCCATTCTAAATGCCAAAAGAGAGTTCCTGCCTTATACCAATGGGCCCATCTGTTGACATGCACTGACTGTGATCATTTCCACCGAGATCAGATTCCTCTCCCTGGTCAGTTTTGGAATCTCCACTTCTGGATCTTCTTCCCAAGTGGACTGCATGGAGCTCTCATCACACCAAAATTTATAAAGCACCCCTTCCATTTGTGATATATATTTTCACATCAACTGCAGACTGACATATTTTTCTCATGCAGAACATCGGTTGGCTGGACTTGGACAGACAGGCTGATTTTTAGTTTGGATCAGCTCAACAGTCCTGATGACAATTTTCTGCTATGTTCTGTTTTATGTGCTAAATACAAATTGCAGCTATGGCTACATGGCAATAAGTGCCACTGAAACATTTATTAAGAATGCAGGTTTATTGCTGCTGCTTGTACAGTTTCAGAGTTGCCTGGTTCTTGGAATTATTGACTGAGGCTGAGCAGTTACATCAGTCTACAATTCATGGCTGTAAGTATCAGTGTGAGTAAGTATGATCTGCAGAGACTTCCAAGAATGGAATAATGAACTGGAGCACCTCATCTCATCCATTCAATGGAGTGCTTCATCACTCATTTTGCATGGCACTTAGGCCGTGCTTAATGCAGCAAAAATTGATGTGTCGAGTGCATGGGATGCTACATGTTTCTCTTCTTGATATGTTTTAGAAATGCTCAATGGAAACTTTCTTTTCAGAGGTAGTGATTTGGATGCATCTTGTGAGGGATTTTTTTTTTTCATATTTAAGGACACACTTTTTTTGAATTACCTACCCACCTCTTGGAATTTAACACAAGGATATTGTAAATGGTATTCTGTGCCCTTTTGGCAGCTAAAACACTAACATTACAACACTGGAAAGATAAACAGCCACCAACCTACAATAACAATTTAACTTTCAATTTTTGAATGGGTACCTTTAAGTATAATTTACAAATGGATAAATATATGGAAATTTGGGATGCCGATGCATACTTATTTATAACAGGAATATGTTCTGTCATATACTAATGTGTGTGTGTGTTATAAGTAATATGTATATACATAATATTAGCACTATGATTATTTTTACTTTTTATTAAAAACTGCAGTGTTTCCGCTTTCTTTCCTTTATAATGGAGTGGTTTGTTGTTGTTGTTTTGGTTTTTGTACTGCATAATAAAATAATGGGAAAATTGCTTCTGCCAAGCATTCATTTAGTTCCAAACCCAGGTTTACTGCCTAGCAGTGTATGGAACAATCCTCACAGATCATTCCAGTTAGGACTAAGGAAGAACTCAATTTCCAAGTCACCTCCCTTGGGATCATCAGCTTGAAGAACCTTGGCTTATTCAATGAAGCACTTTCTGGCTTTGCAGTCAACAGCATGATATGTAAGCCTAAGCCTGGAATCAGAACAGAAATGGACCCACAGTTCCATGAAGGAACAGTGCCTTATATGCATGCACAATATTTCAGATTCTATCTACTGCACCTCTGCTTAAAGGATCTTAGGGACAAAGCAGAGCTTCTGCTTCTAGCCTTGGAGAACCGCTGCTTCTCAGAACAGACAGTACTGGGCTCAGCTGACCAATGGGCTGGTTGGCTATAACCCAAAAAATAAAGAAAATGACAAAACCCCAGACTACCTCTAAAACACACTGGAATGCCCAGAGGGAGGAAAATTAGTTGTTTCGCTGAGGGCATTTGCTATCCCAGAAGCCATGCCCAAGCAGGCCCCCAAGCACTGTTTTAACATCAGAGATCCAAGGGAACCTGGAGGATGGCCTGAAAGGGCCCAAGCAGGCTCATGGAGAAGAGGACAGTGTTCTTCAACTGAGGTTTTCAAACAGAGGCTGGATGGCCACCTATCAGAGATGCTGTAGCACAGATTTCCTGCACTGGTAGGGGGTTGGACTAGATTACCTTGAGGTCCCTCCCAGTTCTAGCATTTTACGATTCAGCTAGTTAGTCTCTTAGAACAATCTATTCAGACAAGTGGGCTTCATGTCTTTTGAGTTAATTCCTCAAACAAACCAACAAACTACTTCCCCTCTTACACACCTCAAATATTGCAAAAAGGACACAGCTTTTGGCACACATCATCAAGTCTTGGAGATGTGTGAGGATTTTGTTTCAGTCTGCAAATCAATAAAAAAATGCCCCAGTTGCAATCCTGAAGTGAACAGGAATACATTTCCATCCCACTCCTGCTGCCCCAACACCACATTCATCGGTGTCTCCTGACTTTCTGTGCGGCATTTCCAGGGGCTGGAAAGGCTGCCATGGGGAAGGGAGGGTGCAGAACTGATCCAACATGAATCTGGATCTGACCTGATATTTGTGCCCCTACATTTTGTCAGCCTTCTCCTTGCTCCCAGAATGACTCAGTATTAACTAGCCTGTTTCCAAAATCTACTGTTGCGGTCCCTTGAAAAGGAACCAGAGGGTGATGCATGATTTTTGCATCAGAAGCTCAACTGCCACACGAGCAACTCACTTCTGCCATGCCTGAATTTGCATCTAACAGCTGGTGTGCATCTGTGAAGGAGTGCATAGAATTCCAATGGTTTGGCTTAGTACATCTTCAGTAAAATGTCTTCTTTACTCATTCGGTCCCCACCACAGCTTCCATTCCTCCAGATTAATAAATTTTATTAATTTAAGTTCTGAACAACCTCCGTTCAAGCAGACTGCATTTCCTTTCCCCCTTCTGCAGTTTATTTCAGCTATGATGCCTCACACTTGATTAACTGTGCATATGAAGACTTTAATTCCTGAAATGTGAAACTGATCAGTGGTGTTGCTAATTATTGTAGCCTCTAATATGCTCAGTCAAATATTTTTGACTTTTTTCTGATATGCACACAATGGAGTTGCAAGGAACGACTGCTCCATTCATTTCAACAGAGCCAGGAGCTGTGGGCTCATGTACTTCCTCCTCTGTGGAAATTAATGAGGCAGTTCACAAGTGCACACTTGACAAATACACTGGAGTGCACACAGAACCTTGGAATAAGAGTTTTGTGTTCTCTCTAAACAACCACGTGCATTTTAAATAACTATGGATGGTGGCACCAGAATGTGTATGATGTGGAGGGAGGGACATTTGCTTAAGTGAATTCTGTGCAACGGGTAACTAAGTACCTCTACTGCCAAACTAAAGTTTCCGCACTAATTAAGGCAGCACGAGGAGTAGCAGCATTACATTTATGGCAGTTCCACAGTGTCATGGGTGGTTGCAGCTCAAGCGTGCAGGCCTGAAAGCCTTTGGCTCCGAGTAAACGGAGCAATGATGGAAGCAGCAGGGGGGGCTCCAAATCTGAAGGCAACGTCTTCCCAGTGGATCCTCCCCAGTGGCCCCTCAAGGTGTTCAGCAGGGCATGAGCGGCGGGTAAGTACAAAGGGGGCTCTAAACTAGGTCCTGATGTAAGTAGTGGTGGTTTCCTCCAGGGCCCCTGAATTTTATTTATTTATTTATTTGCCAATCTATATCCTGCCTTTTTTCCTGCAAAGAGCTCAAGGCAGCTTACAGCATTCTCCTCCTCCATCTTATCCCCACAACAACAACGCTGTGAGGTAGGTTGGGCTGGGAGTCTGTGACTGGCCCAAAGCCACCCAGTTGGCTCCATGGCTGAGCGGGGACTAGAACCCAGATCCTCTGAGTCCCAGTCCCATGCTCTTCACCACTACGCCACACTGGCTCTCAACATTTCCTTGAGAATGTTGCATGTTGGCACCTGACTTCCAACAGTATAGAGCAGATGTAATTGGACAATCCAAGTGCACGCCAGTTAAAATCCATAAACTGGTGAATTTGCAAATGCAAATCATGTGCTTGTTCTTTCTTAACATGGTTCTGTCTGGCTTATCATGCAGACTCAATTTTTCATGGCCATGGACCATGCAAGCATACCTGCCTCCATCTCTGTGACTGCATCTTTAAAGAATTCCACTAGCTATGCAGCCAGCTTCTCTACGCAGGTGAACACATGCTTGGGAGTATCACTGATGGATAGATGCCTGCAGGGCAATGACATCTTCTGCTTACTGAGGCAGCAGCTCCATCTCAACTTCCTTCCAAGTTCTCCAAATTATCACAGAATCATAGAATAGCAGAGTTGGAAGGGGCCAGAAAGTTGTCAGGTCAAACCTCCTGCTATTGCAGGACACGAAGATATACCATCCCACTCAGATGACTGTCCAGACACTTTTTGAATGTCTTTGGTGAGGAAGAGCCCACGACTTCCCCAGGTGATAGGTTCCACTGTCGTACTAATCTAACAGTGAGGAAATTCTTCCTGATGTCTCATCTAAATCAGGTGTCTTTTAACTTAAGTCCATTATTCTGTGTCCTACACTCTGAAATGAGTGAGATCTTGTCCTTCCTCTTTGAGGTACTTGTAGAGGTCTATCATGTCCCCCCTCAGTCTTTTCTTCCTGAGGCTGAAAATGCCCAGTTCTCTCAATCTTTCCTCATAGGGTTTTTTCTCCAGCCCCTGGTACATCCTGGTTGCCCTCCTCTGGCCCCTTCCGAGCCTATCTGCATCTTTTTTAAACAACATGGGGTCTGACTAGTGCTGCATATAGGGAAACTAGTTACTTCACAGGTTTTGGAAGCACTAGTAATTTGGAATTTCCTTGATTTTCCTACAAGTTGTTCTTACATTAAAAGATATTGAAAATCCACCCTTTAACCCTCAAAATCTGTGAGTTTGGGATAATGAATTAGATTAAGCAGTAGATACTGAGCATTTGGTCTTTTACCAAATGCATTTGGATTTCTTTCAGTAGTGTGTGAGGCATAAGGATGGCTGTATCTGTGAGATGCACTTTCTCCCACATGTGGATTTCTTTAAATATCAAGTTCTCTCTCCCCAGGATATGAAGAACTTTGCAAATTTTTGTAACTTCTTATCATAAACAAACTGAAACAAAATTCTGCACCAGCCGAATTCAAGAGGTATAGATATTCTCACAGCGGAGAGGATGACAAAGTTCCTGCCTGCCTTACTGCTGCTCACAATGAGGAGTTGGCCAGAGAAAAAGGAACAGGGGGCAACCCTATGACCAAACACCCCAAGATTCACAGCCAGACTTTTAAGAGCAAAGCTTCCAAAGCCCTGTGCCTGGATGAAGGAATCTCCCCATTGCACTTTCTTCCCCATAAATTAAATAAATATCTCTCGTGCTTTCTACCTCAAATACAGAGAATTTTGCCAGTGAAAAAGTGAGCAATGCCTACTTGATATAGGTGTTGGCATTTCCCTCTGGGAAGACGTATGGGTGCTTCTTCCGGAAGACGTGTCCAACACGACTGCAGGGAATGATTTCCAAGCTTCCGCCACACATCCACACTCGGAAAGAGATTTCTGTAAGAGATACTTTGCTTCAGCTTTGGAAAGTCCTGCAGCAGACTAGAGGCTACCTTCATCTCTAGCTTTTTTCAACATATAAAAGAGTTTATATTCTTTTCGGTGCCAGGTTAAAACCTGTTTATTCAACTGTTATTTTAAAAATTAGTATTTTTATCGTTAACAGTCACTTTTTTGTTTTTGATGTAATTTTATGGAATTTGTATTGTTTTATTGTTTTTAATTGTACATTTGTGAGCCGCCCCGAGATGCCGAGGCCCGAGGCATGTGGTGAAGGCATATAAAAGTTTTAAATAAATAAATAATAAATAAATAAAACCAATTAGCTGTTAAAATATTGGGAAAATAAAAAGATCTTCACCTGACACCGAAAAGAATAAAGTGATGGTGCCAGGCGAACTTCCTGGAGAACTTGTTCCGAAGTTGGGATGCCACCACCAAAAAGGCCCTTCTCCGAGTAGCTACCCTCCTAATTTCCTTCAAAGAGGGCTCCCCGAGAAGGAGCTCTGCCTCAGGTCTCAGATACTTGTTCAGTATGTAATGCCAAACCAAGGCTATTCCTCATAAAACCAGAGTGGGCAAGGAAAGCTAAAAGTGAGAACTGGGACCAGTTGCTAGGTGGTGGGGAAGCTGGAGTGTTTTCGCTAAAACTTGCACTATCCTTTTCGCTTAGTGCATAGGCTTGAACTAGGGAGCCCACACCCATATGCTTAAATGCCAGGTAGTGCAGTGCAATCCCACCTCACCATCTCACACGGTGCTGTACCAAACTTTCTCCAGCAAGTGCTCTATAGATTCGGTTTTGCTGGGGGATGCAGGCAGCTCCCTGGGCAGCTACTCTTACACCTACTTCCCTCTGCAGTTCCTCTGCCCCAAGCTGAATCCCCGCGATCATCCTACCCATCTGTCTGCAGCACAAAGGCTGAAGGGCCATTTCTGGTGTCGGTTCAGATCTTGTCCATCTGAACAGGCTTTGCTGAGAAGACACCGCTTCGTGTCCACCCGTGCCCTGTGCCTGGGCACACTTACCTTTTTGTTCTCTACTGTATCCCACGACTGTTCCCCATAGAATCCTAGACCCTACCCAATGGTCCTGTGTAGGCTCTTCTTTCTTCTCTGCCTCATTAGTGGGCCCAGACCACCTTATATTTGCCCCCTGGCAAATCAGGGCACTGACTTCCAACATCCAGGCATCCCGGTCTTCTTTTTATTTTCCCATTATTTTAATGTTTAATAGCTTTTAACGTGGGTTGTATTATGCTGAAGTATTGGATGCTGTGCTCCATTTTATTTGTGTTGCTTTTATTGTAAAGCCATCCCAAGATGCTAGTAGTTGGATGGGATATAAAGGCTTTAAATAAATAAATAATATAAATAAATAACTTTCTCAGGGTGGGAGCAAACCTTGGGGTCATGGTTTAGGCAATGAGAGGAAGCAGGGTCAAGCCATTTGGAAAGGCTACTCCTACACACCAAGAAGGAAAATAAATGCACAAGCACTACAATAGAAGGCTTCGCGGGAGGAAAAACAGCACTACCAGGCAATGGGTGGGATTAGTGTGAAGCAAGAGCATCTGTTTCTATGGATCACTGATAGAGCTGCTGCATTTGCTAAGACACAGGATTATTTTTCCTTGCTAGCCACACTCCCTAGAGGTGTTGGAGTATTAAAGCCAGCTTAAGATCTGTCTCCCTGACATCCCAGTGCCTCCCTTGCTCTTTCACTGCTGCAGTTGGCTTCTTTTCTGTAGCGTTGTTGCAGTCACAAATATTTTTTTTAAAAGAAGATGAAGAAAAGGGAAGCAGCCCAGCCTGATCAAGTCTTTCAGGCATGAACAAAATGAGATAACATCTTCCACCTCCCCTGAGCTGTCCTAGAGCCGTCAGGCAACAGAGGCCGGCTAACCTGGCTGCAAGCACAAGACTTCCTGTTGCACTTGTGGCAAGTTTTGCCCATGTCTGGGTTATGCAGGACGCATCATGCAGTGATCGACACAGGGCCTGTGCTAAGGGGAGGATGCCTGTTTTTCAGCTATTCTTCTCACTGGTCTGTTCTTGTCCTGTTCCAGGGCTGACCCTTCCATGAGGTGAGATGAAGGCCGCACCTCAGGTGGCAGAGTAGGAGGAGTGGTGAATTACACAGCTTCCCCTGCCCCTCCTCAAGAGGGCCTGCTGCCAATATGTCTACTGGGTACTTTGGAGAGCTCTGCCATTGGTGGCATTTGCCAGCAGGGCTCACTGGTGTAGCCACCTGCTGGAGAGCACAAGGAAGTGGGTCGCACAGTTCTTCGAGATGACGTACAAGCTGAAGTGCCTGACTCTGAGGGAAGCCTTCTTCAGAGCCAGGAACTATGGGAAGAGAGTCCCAGGAGAGGCCTGTACAGGGGGACACAATGTGGGCAGAGGGGATGATGCAGTGGCAGTAAGGGGAAAGGGTGCCAGGGGTGCAGTGTGGTAAAAGGAAGTGGGTGTAATGCAGCATCAAGAAAGGGAAATGTGAGGGAATGTAACATGGAAAAGGGAAGGGAAAGGCTGTTTGGGGTGACAACACAGAGAAACTTGCTCCAATGATACTTTGAGTTGGCATGAGTCTGGCCAGAATCACATTGGCAAGAGGTCCTCAAAAGCTGGCTCACAGGAACTGTGGAATATGATGCAGCAAGGGGAGCAGATGTGTGGGTGCCCATTTTAATCCCTTGGAAGACCAGGCATACAAAGGGTCACCTACTCACTCACTGCCTAGTTTTACTGCTTCCAACACCACTTTATTGCCTTGCATATTTAACTGCTCCCTGTAGATAACAAGTTGTTAAAAACAAGCAGAAAATATTATTTCATAGCACAGCACTGAGGAAGCACAACAGATGTTCGAGCTCCACCTCTGTAACAGGCTTTCCCATGGCCACCATAAAATCATCCCCCAGAAGAGGAGCCAATTCTCTCCCTGTTTGGTGACACATTAGCAAAATACGCTGCACTAATTAGAGAAGTCCCGTAGGAAATCCCGACCAGACCTTCAGAATTAACTCTGATACAGCCCATTTCTTCTGCTTAAAATGCCTCCTGTGGCTGATGTTGAGGCAGAGCTGTGTGAACACCATGTTTTCTTCATTCAGATTGTCCTTCTGACAAGAAACTTCCTGCCTGCCCCTTTTGTCCTGTTGGAGAGTGTGAAGCCACAATAGCAACAAGGCAAGAAAAGGTATGCTGCTGGTCTGCACCTTGTGAAGAAAAAGGCTGGCACTTTGTGGAAAACGTAGAAGACTTTTACTTTTTTAATAAAGGTATAGAAGACTTCTTGTTTTCTTAGATTTCTGGCAAATAAGTAAGATTTTTGAGTGACTGAGATCTAGAAACACCAAGAGAATGCGGCTTCCACCTCCTCTCAAATCATCTCAAATCCATGTCGATCATCTTCAAGAGCAGCAGTGACTCACCAAAGTTCTCTCCTCCCCAAATGTCCATCGCTGCATCATATTTTCCAAGATGGTTGAACCAGGTCTTGTCAATCACAAACAGCCCTCCAGCAATGATAGGAGTCCTGCATGGTTTGGAAGGAAAGAAGGGAGAAACTCTCACTTGGGCAGCTTTGCAAAGTAGTGGATACGTGAAACCTAACAGTAAGCATGAGAAGAGTCCTGCTGAAGCATTCTGTTCATTCGGTTCATGCCAGCAGGATATGAGAGTTAAAGCCATGGTCTCCACCAACTGGTAAATACTGCCTCTGATACTGGAAATATAATAGCTATCAGATTAGTGGCCATTTGTAGTTTTTTCTTCATGAATCTGCCTGGCCAAAGTTATGGACATCACTACATCCTGTGGATGAAGTTATGGGCAGCCACCTATGAAGGCACCCTTAATCTTGTCGAGCAAGCTAACATGTGCTAGTTTTGACATAAATACTATCGGTTGCTTTGTACACAAATTTGAAAGCTACGTCAATGATGTGTCTTATGGACATGTTTTAGGAGAAACTGACAGGTTTTCAAGGGAGGTTTTAGGTTTGTACAATGTTTGCACAAGGAGGAAATACAGCCAACTTTCAAAGTATACCAAAAGCACAATTGCAAACATGTTTTCCTCATGGAAGCCTTCCACATACAAAGCATTTCACATGCATGTGTAGAAAGCATAGTTCCCACAGTCTGCCTATAATTCTTCTTATCATACTCCTTCTGGACCCAGAGCACAAAAATAGGCAGATACTCATCAGGCCACTCAAGTGGTGAGAAATCCATTGGCAGCTCCACACGGTTTGGATGAGGGAGAGTCCTACAGCCTTATTGTCCCTTGCACGCTATATATTTACGAATATGCACGCAGAGCACACGGTGGGAGATGAAAGACTCTTACAGCAGATGGCATAACTGCTCATCCTGCATCACACACACAAACGCCACGTGGCATCACATTAGTTGGCCTGTGTGTGCTATGAAAGCCAGCCAAACACCTGGCAAGATTCTTCACATGCATGGAAAGTGAGTAAGGGGGTTCCTTCTGTTCTGCCATGCATGGGTGGCAGCCAGTGGTCCACAAGCTGGACCAAGCCACTGGGGCATCCCGAACACATGGGTGATTTCCTCTCCCCGCCACCTTTGCAGCATGAGGCTTTTACAAATCCTGGCACCGACAGATGCTTTTGAAAGCCTAATTGCAGTGGAGTAGAGATTTCTGCGGGGAGGCGCTCACAGCTGGGGAGGGAAGCGCAGCCCTTCTCTCCCCATGTGCTACCCCCCCTCCGCCCACCACTGCAATTAGATTGAGGAAAGAGCAATGGGAGGCATTCTCATGCCTAATAGCTCTGTGGGGCATCCTCAAGAATGTGCGTGCATAGCTTTATTCAGGAATTCTCAAAGCATGTTCTTTAAACATGATCGCCACCACCCTGTACACACAAGGAGAGATTGGGTTAAGAGGAAGGCCCTCTCTATTTGTGAGGGCTGTGCACAGGAACACTGGTTACAAGATGTCCTGGATCATGGGGAGAGATTCCATGGGTAAAGGAGATTCTCTGTCAGTGATGTGTGAGGAATCTGGTCTGGGGGTAGGAGCCTGTCGGATTTCCTCAGCTCAACTTCCCAGACTACAGCCTGTTTTCCCTCTCCGTTAAGTCCACCTTGCGGCGAGCGTTCACATGTGCAACCAGCAAGGAAGTGAATCTGAGTGAGTGCATGAGGCCGGTGTGCATTCACGCTGCTCCCACAACTGAGGAGCAGGTACTCTGGATCCAGAAGGATCTGGACAGACTATGGAAGCGGGCAGGGGACAAGAGGATGGCGTTCAATGTGGATAAGTGCAAGGTCTTGCACCTGGGGCATAGGAATGGGTGCCAAAAGTACAGATTAGGGGACAAAGCAGCACTTGTGAAAGGGATCTCAGGGTACTGGTTGACTGCAGGCTAAACATGAGCCAGCAGTGTGATGTGGTGGTCAAGAGGGTGAATGCCACCCTTGGTTGCATAGCCAGAGGCGTGTCTTCTAGATCAAGAGAGGTATTACTACCTCTGTATTCAGCTCTGGTGTGCCCGCAACTGGAGTATTGTGTTCAGTTCTGGGCTCCACATTACAGTAAGGATATAGCCAGGTTAGAGTCAGTGCAGCGTAGGGCCACAAGGTTGGTGGCTGGTTTGCAGGGGAAGCCGTACGAGGCGAGACTGAGGGAACTGGGTCTTTTCAGCCTGGAGGAGACTCCAAGGGGATCTGTTGGTGACATACAGGTATGTGAGGGGGTGTCACACGGAGGTGGGTAGAGACCTGTTCTCCCCTGCAGAGGAAGGCAGGATTCGCTCCAACAGAGCCAAGCTCAAGGAACCAAGGTTCAATTTGGATGCCAGGAAGCATTTCCTGACAGTTAGGACCCCGAGGGTATGGAATGGGCTTCCACAGGGGGCGGTTGAAGCCCCATTGGTGAGGGTGTTCCAGGACAGGCTAGACATGAACATGGCAGGTGTGTCATGAGCGGAGCCGGCTGGAGCTGGGGGCCAGACCAGATGGCCCAGGAGACCCCTCCTGACTCCATCAGTTTCTATGTTTGCTTGGTTCACTTCCTGGCCAGGGCTGACTGCAGGAAGAAGTCCAGCAAGGATGAGAGAGCCAGATCCCAGCTGGATCTTCCCATCCCTGCTCTCCGCAGAGTCGCCCTTAATGCAGACAGGATGACAAGAGTGATGAGGGAGGGGTAGGGTAGCGCAGTCCCTCTCTTCGCTTTCAGGGTGGAGTGAACAGGGCTCGTGTGCATGCACGTTTTATGTGTGAGGATGCATATCAATTGGTGGCATGGGTGTGTTGTGTATATTTTGGCCTCACCTACTGTGGGCTAGTGGCTTCCAAGAGGTTAGCTACAATGGATAGGGGATATGAAAAAGGAAATCTCTACATACAAAAACGGTATCTTTCACTAAGTTTCTGGACAAGTAATATTTCAAAGAACCCTTGGCATTTTCTGTCAGTCATAACTCTGCCCCAGCATGTAATGAGTGGCTAATGCACTCATCAGCGCAACTCCTACGAGCGCGATGTTTGCAGCCCTGATTGCAGGCTTCTAAACCCAAAATGCATTTAGCACTTGGGGGTTATTTACATGACATTATTTAGCTGGTGCTCTGTGCCTCGTTTTATCCTGCTAGAAGTCTGGTTTCAAGGGGGAAGAAATGCTTATTCAGAAGGACAAAGAAAGAGCTTTCAAAAAAGTCCTTTGTAATCGGCTCAATTTTGATTTCAAAACAGAGTTATTTTCCCCATTTTCCTCCAGATTAGTAAAGAACAAAGTGAGGAAGTGGGATTGAGCAGAGCAAAGGGGTATGTGTCACAAGGAATGCAGTTTGTTTTACAGGGCATATCCTGTCCTCAGCAGCCCGTTTCATGGCTTGAGGTAGCTTTCCTTTTAGTCTTTCTAATAAGGCACTATTTTATTCAGACAGGACCTTGCTCTATTTTGAAAGGGTTTTTAAAATTGGTTACTGCTGTTTCTTTCATGGTTGTGTTTTTAATTTATTTGTTTTTATGCTATGTTTTGTGACCTAGAAAGCTGCAGCTATTGGGTGGTATAGAAATGAAAATATTAATATCACTGATGATTATTATGTTTTAATTAAGAGTTTGTTTTTAGTCTGGATTTTATGGTTAGCTGCCTTGATCACTAGTTGTTGGTGGAAAGGTGAGATATAAAATATAATAATAAAATGAAAAAAACTAGACAGAAATATTCATTTTACCCCCCCCCCCCACTGCCTTTTGACAAGGCAGTTCCAGTTTGTGGGAATGCCATGAGGCAAAGAAAAAACCAAAAATTATTGGAATACAGAAGAAGGGGGAAATTCACATGTTTCTGGCAATTCTGATAATTAATTGTAGGCTCAGACTTTCATTCCAGCATGCAAGCTATATGCACTATGGGGATCCTGGTGCTCCTAATGTGGGGGGGGGGGGTGGATCTGAGAGTGCTCCCACCCATGAAGAGACACTGGGGGCTGCATGCCCTAATTCCCTGCTTACTTTTTGCCCTCATGTGTTCAGACAGACACACAAACAGAGCTGTTGAGTGTCAGCAAAATGTAAACCCTGATAGCTTTAAGGGCACGTCCCAAAGAAGGTGATGTATCATTTCTGTTAGTTTAGTTACTGAAAGCAATGGCAAATGCAGCCATTATTACAACATCTGCAAAGCAAAGGATAAATATATGCATTTCAGATGCAATCAAGTGATGCATCAGGAAAGATTTCCAATGACTCAATATGCTCTGGCTCCAACGGCTACGGAGCATGTTTCTCTGCCTGCATTTGGCTCTCCTCTGTTGTTCTTTCAATGGCCACCTTTGTGCTTACCCTTCCTCCATCCTGCCACTTACTTGATGGGCTCCGTGGGGTCTGTTCGCTTTGCCTTCTGCTTTGGAGAAAGTTGTTCCCATTTAAAATGTAGGCTCCAGTCAAATCCTAAATATAAAACAAACAGCAGGGATGGACTGATTAGAGATGGCTCTTATGATCATGTTTCAGTCACCTTCATTATGTGAGTTATATTGATTACAACCCAACCAATAAAACTGCTGATCTATTCAAGAGAGGATTCCTAATCGTACTGTAATTCAAGGGTAAGCGACATTTTCTTAATATCCAGTTTATGCTTATGTCTGTGTCCTGTTATTAGTCTATCTTTAGCTAATAAGGGAGATTTATAACTTCTCTATTAACTCTCAAACAGAAACTGGTGCACCTGGTAGCAATTATTACTAGCAGTTCAAATATGATGACAGACTCCAAGAAGAGATTGATTAATTACCTAGCCATGAAATTGATCCCCCCCCCCACAAAGATTCAATAAATATATTCAAAGGAAATTTTGAAAAGTCAGGTGAACCAGATTAGCCTGGTTCAGGCCTTCATGGTCTCAGCGAAGTCAGTAAATATGAAAAGGACCAAAATGTCTTGGTGGCTTACAAGCTGTTAGTAAAGGGAATGTAATCTTGGGCGGCACTAACAGGGGACTAGTGTGTGAGTCTCAGGAAGTAATTGTTCCATTCCAGTCTTGTGTTACTCAGGTTGTTTTTGGAAAACCGTGTCCATTTCTGACTGCCACACTGAAGGGCACTCATCCAGAGACAAGCAACCAGGATGCCGATGGAACTGGGAGCAAAATCCTATGAGGAATAGTATGCTTAGCCTGAAAAAGAGAAGACTAAGACAGAAGCCTTAAATATTTGAAAGGTGCTTGTGCCCATGATGTAGCAGGCTTGCTCTGGAGTGCAGGACTAGAACCAGTGAGGGGTGATTTCAGGGAAGCAGAGTCTAGCAAAAGGTTGGGAGATACTTCCTAACTGTGAGACTGCTGACCAGTGAAACAGGTTGCATCAGGAGGTTGTTGGGGCTATGTAAAGTAGTAGCTGGAGGGTCATCTAGCAAGCATGCTGTACTGCATCCTGCACTGAAGAGTCAGATGATCTTCATAATACCTTCCAACACCTATGAATTAGCCTTTGGGAACAGATGCAACTGATTCATTCGTCCCTGTCCATGAGCTGGAAAAGAATCAGGAATTCTTTCATTAATCATAGTTTTCTGTTTCATTTGAACTGGGAAACTATGGTTAATAGCCTATGTAATAGTGGAAAAGAGAATTATTGTAGCAGGAAGTGGCAGCTCCAGGACAAGTGAAAAGAAGTGGACTGGGGAAGGTCAGTGGATCTCACAGAAGGGAGATTAGCATTTATGACTTTGATCTGTATTTGCCTAATGAGTCACCTGCCTACAGTTAACTGCAGACTTACCTCCCCTTAGATCTGAAGAAGCTGCCACATATGCAAATGTGTCCAAATTAATGATGTCAATAACTGGACTCACCACATGCGTTGGATCCTGTAAGAACAATAAAAGGTTAGGTTTATGAAGAAATGTCTATTTTCCACACAATACACGTATTTTTGTACATCATTTATGGTAGGGTGATTACACCCAGGGCACTGCATTTTTCCGAGCACTGAAAAGAATGTAAGATGTACCTGGGAAAATAAGATGCTTCTCTTGATAATGAACCTAGTGAAGCAGTTAGCAGTGAAATGGGGGAAGAAAATACATATTCATGTGTTATAATTACAAATTAGTTGTAGAAGAGCCTTTTTCAGCTTGCAGTGTCTTGGTTGCAACACTTTTCTAAACAGCATTTTGGACTGGTGCTCCTTGTTTCCACATGAGTGTGCCCACCACTCTGTGGGTAGCCTACAAATACTGTTTGTGGCATGGTTAATGAAGAGCAATATTCTCTCCATTTTGAGGGGTAGAGCGTTCCTTCCCTCCTCCATCACTACGAAGAGGAGTGAAGACGTGTCACGTCCCTCAATATCATTTAAGTAAAGACTGCATGTGTTTTTCTCCATCACGCAGAAAGGCTATGAATTGTCTAAAAGGGAGCATGTTGGCAAAATGTCTGTGGTGTGCTGAATTTTGTCCCGTGAGAGGCAATTTCTATGCACTGCGGGCCTGCTTCCTGGGCCTGCTTAGATACCTCGTGGGCCAGTTCAGACACTGCTGTAATGAAGCAGGGGACGACCCAATCTTAGGCTGTTCCGACAAACCCAACCGAAGGAATTGCCACTAGGTTTGCCTGCTTCAAGAGGTTTCTTGCTAAAAGGGGTCCGACCACTGGGATGATGCTCCTGGAATCCTGTAACAACATTTATTTTATTCAGTCACTTTTCTTTTTATTTAAGATTAGCTTTAGGCTGCCTTTGGGTAAAACCCTCATACGAATAATTGGGAGTGCTGCAGAAAGGAAGCAGCAGCAGGGAGAATCAATGAGGTAGAAGATGTGAAAAAGCTTTTAGTGTCATTTTTAGACAGCAGGACACAATCGCCTAAGTTAATCAACTTTTCACCCAGCACAGATTCAAGTTTGTATAAAATGTGTGGATATTTTTTCAAGTGCAAGGAAAGTTACAAATATGTTGTTGAATACTTTAACATCCCATCTCTAAGCCAGTTCATCCAACTTGTTTTCCGAATACGTGTTGTTCACAATCAATGGATAATCAGCACAGTAGTGGGAAAATAACAAAATGCAACCCATAAGGATCAGTCAGAAGGAAAGGAAGAGGAAACTAAACAGTATAAAATCAGATATTCACTCCTCTACCCTACCATCCAACCCATTATCAGCTGCAAAAAAGGAAGTGATAGAGAATTAGACAGCATTTAATCTGGGTTCTTGCGGCTCACTTAATATCTTGTCACAGGTGGATAGATCATACCAACTCCTAAGGCCCAAATAACTATTGATGCAATAGTCTGACAGCTCCAAATGATCTTCTATCTTCCTTTTTCTTACAAAAGCAACAATTCCAACCATACCTCGGTCTCCAAACTTTGATCCTGACCTGATCAAACCATTTTTCACAAGTGTGCTGAGAGTAACATCTCTACATACATCTACTACTGCTGGAAATTAGTGGTGGCAAAGATGAGCTGTCCAGAAGCACTCTCTAATTTTGTGGGGATGTACAAATCCAGTAGCTGACGGTGTACCAAAAGGTAGGCCTGTAGGTGAAGAGGTGGTAATGACGCCAGAGAACCGAAGTTCCTGGAAGGCTTGAACCATGGAGCCCTTGCACTGAAAGAAGCATGCCATCAAAGGATTTGGCAGCTCAGCTTGGCGTTGCCTATGCAGCTTAGGAGTGGTCTGCGGGGTCCCAGGCAGAGGTCTTTTCTCTTTTTTCTAACAGTGGCATATGGTGTTCTGCCTGCTCTTAACAAATCCTTTAAACTGAAACCCGGACTGCCGTTTGCAAAACACATGTGTTACCACCAAGCTACACTCCCTTCTCCTAAAGATCAGAAGCAAGGACTGGAAAGCAGATGCGGGTCCACCAATGAAAACTTGACCTCGTTCTCACTGCTGTGCTCAGCCTCCCCTCTGATCTGGCTCATGGAAAAAGTCACCGTAGCTCTTAAAGTTTTCATAAAATGGTGGGCCCTTGTACTTTGATTTTCACTTGAAAAAACATTTAGTATAATGGAACAATCAGAAAGTTTTCAAGACACCAAATGTTCACATTATTGCAATGCTGTTTGGCAGCTGTTTCTCCCCTCCAGCCTCACTCAAGACTGCTTCTAAGACTTGCTCCATTTTTCTTCTTCTTTGCCCTCACTGCTGTTAAATGAGAGCGACAAACCATGTGATTTCATTTATAGGCTTGAACTTGCCATCCATATATGACATCATCAATAATGCCTTAGCTAGCCAAGGGTGGTGAGGGAAAAGGAGGCCAACACAAGTGAGATCAGAAGGAAGGCACTGGAATTGCATAAGTGTGTGTGTGTGTGTGTGTGTGTGCGTGTGTAAAATTAATTAAAACATTTTTATGCCACCCCCAGGCACTGGAATTGCATAAGATTATTTATTTATTTATTTAAAACATTTTTATGCCACCCCCATCGCAACAAAGCCTCGGGACGGCTCACAACATTCATGTTCATGAGTTTAAAAAATAATGGAAAAAATGTGGTGCTTTTAAGACTAGTTAAGTAGTTTCAGTTCAATACTAAGAATGCAGCCAAGAAAGCAAATAGGGGATTTGTACTTAATACCTAGAAAGAAAAATACCTCGCTTGTCTATAGTACCTTTTCTTCACACATGTTGTTTTAATTTGCAACTGTTGTGTGGGTGGCAGACTCAAGAAGCTGAAATAGATCTAAAGACCACCAAATTTTTTTAAAAATAGCAAGCAGCAAAGTATGAGCTGGGTTTAAAAAGTCTTGTTTTCTTCATACCCTTCAGCAAAGAAAAGTAAAAACACACCCACAGTGGAACAATCTTAAGGAGTTTAATTAACTCAACATTTTAATCAACATAAAAATAGACTTAAAAAGTCATTCTCCTACACTTAATTCAAATAATGTTAATACAAATTAAAATACACCCACGCAGTTGAATTTTTATTGCAATCCCATCAAGTCAGGGAGAAAAGATAATTATAAAAATATCCAATAAATCAGAAGAAAATTCTTCCCAAATGGATTGTGAAGGATACTTCCTACAATCCTCACCAGCAATGCTGCATAATCCAAAAGACAGCAGGAGACATCATGCATTTTATTCCAAGTCTTGGCATGAGTTAATCATAATCTTTATAGCCAGCTCTTACTGTAGAAATCAGGCTGCTTCAGATTGTCCTGAAGCAGTTAAAAAGTGGGAATTACTGGATATATTCAATAGTATGAACTATCCTGGTTTACTTGGAGGAGTCAACACCAGAGAACCGGAAGGTTTCTCAGGCATTAGAGATGTTCAGAAAAACAGCGTCATGCTTACAGCCCACAGATGTGTCATGCCACGCTTATACAGAGAAAACTTTCTGTCCGGTGCCCTATAAAAAGTAGCATGAACTTTCTCTCAGACCAGAGAAAGTCCATTCAAGTGCTGCCTAACTTCAGAATTCCATCCTTCAGCCCTGCTCCTTGTAGCACCTGGAGCAAATCGCTCTGCTGGTCAGTGTTGGCTAATAGTGCATAACTTGAATTTAATCCTCATGGATTTCTGAATGAGAAAGTCTACTATCCTGTTTATAAGACTCACAACACTGTCCTACTGAGATGAGCAGAAGGCTCCAAACTCAGGGGGTTCTGTTCATCCAGTGAGGGTGAGAAAGAGCAGGTGTGACCTTCACCTCTTGGCTCCTCATACACTACATCCTCCCAAGATGGCTATTTTCAGTGACAGATGGTGTCAGCATTTTGGAAGGGGAAAAACAGAGGCTGTTGCAGCTACAGGATATCTCATACACTGGCCACTCTGGTCTCCTCCTTTCCCTGCACCCCAGACATCCTCTTTGCCCTGTCTCTGAGGTGGTCTTTCCACGGCTTAAAAGGCGGACTGCACTGGCTGCAAGGGGGGCTGGCATCGGAGCTCTGATTCCGAGCTCCAAAGGTGGAGCCACCTCTGACCTCAGTGTTGGGAATTGGAGCTATCTTAGGGGCCCTCAGGCAACACTTAAGGGCCTTAAAATGGTTCCCTCCATGATATGAATGGACAAATTTCTGGAAACATTTTCAGTGCAGATTAGCTTAATTTGCACAGGACTATTTGCAGAAGAAAAATCTGGTTTGCATCAGAAAATAATCTGGTGCCCTGGAACAGCAATGGGCAACTTGTAGCCCTCCAGAAGATGTGACCAACAGTTCCCATTATCCTCTCCACTGGTTTGGTGGTTAGAGTTGATGGGAGTCAGTGGCCAAGACATCTGGAGAGTCACAAGTTGCCCCTAGGGAGATCTAATGCAGCATGTTTACTACTTGCATTTAGTAAACAACAAAGTTAAAAATGCACTGTAAGCATTTGACCTAAAAAGTTGGAAGAACACACTAAACGGCAGAATCTCATGCATATTTAGACAGAAAAATGTCTTACCACTCTCAGGATTCTAGGGCCTTTCCCTGCCTAAACATATATAGGATTGTATCGTTAAGTGCTATGCTATCTGAACACTTTACATTTTTAATTTAAAGACAATATAATGTACCTTTGTTATAGGCCCCTAATATGACCCTAAGACCGTTCAGAGGGCTATGGACATCCTCAATGGATTGCCCCCTGCATTGACTAATTTTAAGAAACAATTAAGGTACTGGAACATGTTGGCACATGAGCTAATTGAGCCACCCAAAGAAATGCGCGAAATAACTTCTTATCTGTTTTGAGTTCAACTCTGTTCTGCTAAGGGTTTTGGAGCAGCTTCAGTTTTGCTGTCATTAAGTATTAGCGCCATGTCGCACTGAGAGATAAATGTTACATGTGTACCCTCTCTTTTCTTTCATGAAGCCACCCTTCCCTTTTATCCTCACTACAACCCTGCAAGGTAGGATATCTCAGTTACATACCTGCATTCTCTCACATACTTGAAAGGGATAATCACTTGATAAACATTACTTACAACTGTAAATCTGCCAGGCTTCTCTAATATTGTATTTGCAGTTGGCACCCATTCATTTTTACTAATGTTCTGATTTAATGAAATGGAACATTTTCTGTGAAAAAATAAAACATTAGATTTTTTCCCACACAACTTCACTAATAAGGCCTCAGGTGGGTTTCATATGCAATACTTGATGTTCTACTTCCAACTTCTCTTCCCCAAAGAGGAAAAGGCCGCCGGATGGAAGTGGAACATCACCCTCCCCTGGCTCACTACTATGGTATTAACAAAGCCTGAGCTCAGGTGAGGAATGCTGATTCGTAGAATCACAGACTAGTAGAGTTGGAAGGGGCCGGAGGGCCATCAGGTCCAAGCCCCCACTCAGTGCAGGACTCCCAGTTAAACCATCCCTCCCAGATGGTTCTCTAGTGTGGGAGAGCCCACAACCTCCCTGGGTCATTGGTTCCATTGTCATACTGCTCCTGGACTCAGGAAATGCTTCCTGATATCTAGTCAGAACCTGCTTCCTGTAACTTGGGACGATTATTCCATGTCCTGCATTCTGGGATGATCAAGAAGAGATTCTGTCCTTCCTGTTTGAGACACCCTTTCAAGTACTATCTGCCCTCAGTCTTCTCTTCTCAAGACTGAACGTGCCCAGTTCTTTCAATCTCTCCACACAGGCGTTTGTTTCCAGTGTCTGGATCATTCTTGTTGCCCTCCTCTGAACCTTTTCCAACTTGTCTGCACCTTTCTTCAACTGTGGTGCTCAGAACTGGATACAATACTGCAGATGAGGCCTAACGAATGCTGAGTAAAATGGAATTAGTACTTCACATGATTTGGAAGTGATACTTCTATTAATGCAGTCTAAACAGCATTTGCCCTTTCTGCAGCCACATCACATTGTTGACTTATATTCAGCTTGTGATCTACAACAAGTGCAAGAGCCTTCTCACTTACAGTATTGTTGTGTCAAGTACTCTCCATCTGTAATTGTTGGTTCGCTTTTCCTAGGTGTGGAATGTGCCATTTGTCCCCTTTGAGTTTCATTCTGTTGTTTTCAGCCCAGAGCTCCAACCTATCAAGATCACCTTGAATCTTCTTACTGTCTTCCAGGAAATTGGCTCCCCCACCCAGTTTGGTGCCATCTACACATCTGATAATCGTTCCCTGCACTTCCTCATCCAAAGCATTAATAAAAATGTTGAAGCACTCTGGGTCCAGGACTGAACCCTGAGGCACCCCACTTATTACCTCTCCTCAGTTTGGGGAGCTGCTGTTCTTTCTGAAAAAAAGGCTTCATAATCACATTTGAGAGGAAAGATATTTGCTCGAAACAAACTGGGAATGATAAGTTCATAAGCCCTGGAGCACAAAGACCTGCTCATCCATAGGTATGCTGGGCAACCTGGAATTTCCTTCTAGTAACACTGTCGCGTAGATTCTCTCACAGTGATACGGCACAACAGGAACCTATTTCTTTAGTCAGATCCACCACTTTCTATGCATGAATGCATGAGAGCCACACGTCCCCACAGGTATACGAATGGCGTCCTCTGACAGGCACACTTCAACATGAAGCACGCGCACACAATAAGTCCCAGTCCAAGCGCAAGGTCAGTAAAAAGCATGACTCCTAGTCTTGTGAGGAAATCAGATTGCATGTTTTTCTGGAACTCGGCGCCTGTTGTGCTGGTCATGAAAGACTGGTGATGAAAACGACTCTGGCACCTTATGCAAAGAGATGCTTCTGGACTAGGAGGCAGAAAAGGGCTATATAGAAGTGGTGACAAGCATGTGATCTTGGTTAAGATCAGCACAATCTGAACTGTGGATGAATTCTTTTGCCAGAACTCCATCACAGGAAGCCATCCAGCTACAAGTGCCCATGTTTAGAAGAGGCTTTCTGGCCTATAACCAAGTATTGGGCAGAAAGTCAAATGGGAGCTACTTGTGTATGATGTCCCAGCCTGAGCTAGAAACCAGGGTGGTTCACATGCAGCTGAGCCACCCAAGCTACTAATTAGCTGCCGGGGAGAGGAAGTGGCAAGCTTGGATTCAGTCCCCTGCCCCTCTTTCCCTGATGGATAGCTGATCATCAAGCTCCCAGCTTCGGTCACTGAGTTACATGCAACCTATTGAGCTACTGCTGTATGCTTGTATTGCTGGACAGGTTTGGGTATGTCCCAGTGATTCAGCCTAATCTATGTTGCAGGGTTATAGTGAGCAAAAAATGAGTTATCCTGATTTACTGATGGGAAGTAAGACACATACAATAGTGTGAGCCTCCAAAATTTAAAACACAAGCCTGGTGATTCAGGCTAAAGTTCCACTGAGCTGAGCATCTGCCTCCCACAGCGGTCAACCAAAGGCTCATGTGGGCAAAAGGTCATGTAGCTTTTGCAGAGCTATCAACACTACACAGTGCCATGGCTTTCCTTCCTGTTTGGCTCCATCATAATCTTTAAAATGACCACCCCTTAATGTCAAGACACTATCATGAATTTAGCTGTCCTTCAAAGCAACATCAACTACAAGGAAGTTTGGAAGATTTCCTACATCTCACGTTATTCCTACATAACTGACTCCAGGAATCAGCCTCTAGAACTGCAAACTGGAACTTCTGACAAGCAATATCTCAGGGCTTCAGAATTCGGCATTTGCCAAGACTCTTGGCCGAGCAGGGGCACCCTCCTGCCCCCTGGAATATCTTAGCCCTATTGTTGCTCCCCCTTCATATCACTGCCTCTTGACCTGTGTCAGCATCTGTGAAGTGATGCAGCTCCCCCTGGGGGCCTGACAGAAAGGGCAGCCAGCTATACCTTGCAAGTACTTGCAGAATTAGCATCAAATCTGTGGGTGCTTGCAGGGTTGGGACCACTGCAATCTTGCAGACCAGCTACAAGCTTTCCAGTCTTGCTTACTTTGCAGCAGCAATGAAAGCTTTTGTGATTGTTGCTTTACATCCCTGACTTCCCTTCCACCTCCTATCCTGCAATGTCTTCACTCCTGTTTGGACTCCTGCCTGCTCTTGACTTTTCTTTCACCTCTGGTTCTGTCATAACATTGCTGGCATATGACCCTTGCCGCCTGCTGCTGCTGCTGCTTTTGGTTCCAGCCCTACTGCATCTTGCCAAATGTCTCCCTTTGCCTGAGACAGCCTTGGTCCTTCTACCTCTATCACTCTGCAGCCCAAGATTCCAGCTGAGGATGCTTGCTGCTTTTGTCTCAAGCTGGCAACCTGCAGAACAATTGTGGCAGCAATGAGGCACAAGAGTGGCCCCTTATCACCTTGCTTGCTCCTTTGTTTTTGGGCAGGGGTACTGAATGGGCACCAAGTGAGTAACAGCAATAAAACGGAGGAAGAACTGGGCCCATTTGTGGAGGAGGCCTTGTAAAGGGCCCCTTGCGCAAGAGCCTCGGGAATCCTGGGCCAGCACTGTAACTGCTATGCCAAGTACCTCTTGCATCCTGCCCCAGAACTGATAGCAGACAGCAGCTCAAACCAAGGCACATTCAAATGCCAGCACCTCCCATTGCAGAAACCAGTTACTTTTTTCCTCCTGGATGCTGCAGAATGACCCCACCTATTTCGTTCACTGTCTTCTTCAAGGACTTGCAGCTAAACACAAAAAGTGGCTCTGTCCACAAAGAAGCTCTCCTAGCTAAAACGCCATCAACAGAGGGAATGTCTGCTGCAACAACCCAGTCCTGAAGCACTAATATTGTACGTTGAGGCGACAAGTATTTCTCATTCATGATCCAACTAGGCAGGTGGAGGGGCCATTTGCAACTGCAGCCGAGGTGCACAAGCGCTATCAGAGCATCACGGGAACACCACAAGCACCTTGCACATCCATCAGTTACTTCTGCATCTGTGATGTGCACTCTTCTTGGGAGAGCACATGTAAGTATTCCTTTAAGTGGTCTTTGGAGTTCGACGCCCTGTTCTAATTTACCTTCCCATTACACTGTTCCTTGCTTACACAAAGAGAGAGTATTTGTTTCCTGGACATTTGCCATACTTTAGAAATCTGGCTAAATGGTTATTTTGCTGAATGAAAAATGGAAAGTGACATATAGGTGAGGTTGTGGGGGAGGGGGGGCTTCAGTTGCTGATTCAGATGCATTTTGGGTTCCGGATCTCTTTGAAATATATGAGTTTATTAAACCAAAGTGGACTGTGCCTGGGAGCAACAAATTAAGAGAAGGCCATTAATCTTTGGTGGGGAAGGGAGAGGAACACAGTGGAGTAAGATGAGTTGCCCTTCCAGCACCAGCCTGAAGGTGGCAGCATTAACATTCTATACAGTCCCACAGACACTGACGCTGGCATTAAAAGATGGATGTGATTTTGCCTGCAAATAAGATAGTAAATAGTTACAGATAAGAGCTGTCCACACCTTTCCCATGTGAACTGTGGTTATAAGAAAAGAAAATAATCATTGACTGTACAAGCACATACATATTTCTCTGAGCTACTAACTTTAGTTTGGCTCAATGGCATGGAAGAAAAAACACAACTGTATAAAACTAAGCATAAGGCTGCATCTGCACAGCAGTTCTAAAGGAAAACAAGGGGGTATCTAAAACACACAGATCTCTGACTTCAACCCATGCCAGACCAATCCAGTCCTAGTAGAGCACACGCATGCACACATACAAATACAATCGGGAAATATGCCGAGGACACTTGCAAGACTTGCTGGCAGCATGCTTTGAAGCTTTACTGCCAGGTAGTTTTGCTGTTCCAGCCCAACAGGAACGTGGAAAGTGCAGTCACACAGTTTACCACTCGTTCCCTTGCCTGAGTGTCAAGGCTGGGAGGCCCCAGTGCGCTAGGAGTGGCTCCGATGCCAGCAGGACAGTGTTGCCGCACCAGCCGGCACCCAGCTTGTAGGGAGCTATCCATGGTGCTGAAGCAAGCAATGGGATGAGGTTCAGCACCATGGCAGTTCCTTTAACCCCCAGGGTGGGTGTATCGCTTCCACTGCCTCACTGACACTTGAGCCCCCAGCCTCCACTTCCAGCCATTGTGAGAGAGGCAAGCTATACCATGCACCTTCTTAGCATTCCTATAGAGGCAATGCCCTGCCAGGGACTTCTCTGTCCCTTTAAAGAAAGGGTGAGGGGCCACTGGGCCACACATAGCACAAGGAACTCCCAGTCCAGCTCCTGCATTAACTCCAAGCATCCTGGAAAGAGGCATTTTCCCAACCCTCAGTCCAAGCGTTCTCCCACTAATGCTGTGATGGGAAAAAATCACACCCACCCACTGCAGGCAGGTTTTTAAAAAATAGTTTGACAGCACGGGGGAAAGGGCCATTGTAAGGCAGGGGGTCAGTATGTGAGTGTGTGGGGTACCTTGGCCCAGTCCAGGCAGAGCTTCCGGGCAGCCACAGAGCCAAGCGCAGAAGAGCAGGGGGAACGGGGTGACAGGAGGCTGGACAATTCAGCTCGGCTTGGCCTTTCACGGCCTGGGAACAGGGAGGGGAGAGGCACTGGGTCCGACACTGCTAATCCTCCTCCACTGAGAGACTCAACCTCAGCACTAGTGCCTCTGGATCAGTCAGGGCATCTCCTCAGCATCTGGGCAGCAGGGGAAGGGTTGTGTGGAAAAAGGTGTGCAAGGGATGTCTCCTTGGGCCAGATGTCAGCAAGAGGGCAGGAGAGAAAGGTCCAGTCCAACACAGCTGCAGGCTGAGGGGGTTGCTCCTTGTCTGCACCCAGTTCCCAGAATTGAAAGCTGGGAAGTTTCTCAGAGCCTTTGCTGGAGACCACAGAATGTCACCTGGAAAAGTTTCCAGGCACCTGGGGATCTACCAGTGTGGAGGTGAGACTGTTGGTGAGCACTGAATTCAGGGGGGGCTGAGCTCAGGATTTATGGACTATGCTCAAAGAGGTACAGAGGCCTCCCTGACAGGCTGGACCTGCAGGCTTTGATTGTCTCCAGCAGAACTGTGGACTCTACATGGCATCACTTCAGTAAAGGGCTTCTAAGGTGACTCCAGAGGTGCTTGCTGGAGGTCGAGGCACAACAGTGTGTCTAACATGGCTGTGTGTGCATGTCTGAATGGCATCTGTGCAATTATCTCAGGGCCACATGCCAGCAAAGTGTGTGGATACATCCCAAAATGTGAGCCAAACGTAGGCATACAGTACCAATGGGTCATGGAGGACCCCACACAGTGGACAAATTGAAGTTCATCTCACAAGCTTTTATTGACATTGGTGCTAAATGGAATTTGTGTCACAGTGACAGGGACAGGTTCCAGGAGTGTAGCGATATCAATCAAGGACATTTTGAACTCCGAAGAATCTAAACATGATCCGTTCAGTACTATATGATCAATACTTTTGGCCCACCCTGTATATGAGCATCCCAAGTGAAGGGGGAAAAACATATTCTACAATTTATCTATGAAATTGTGATCACTGCTGTTCAGTCATTTTGGCATTGCACACGTGCCTTTTTTTCCATGGCCATGTAAACTGATTTCCAAAAAGCTCTATCTCTCTTGACTACCCATATATGCATGCACACACACACCCCGGCACCCTGTGTTGAGCCCTTGAGATGTCTTACTTTTGGAGAGCCATGGCACTCAAAGCAGATTTCTCATTGAAGTGCAAGCTGCTAAGAGCACAAGAAATCACTGAGCCCACACTTGTTTCAAGTATTCAGACATGCTTCTGATTTGAGGTTTTTGTTTTTTTTTAAGGGAAAAGAGAAATTACAAATAAAAGAATTTAACAGGAGTGACATTTTGCTTTCCTGCTTCATTCAGGCCATGCCACAGCTGCGGCTGCCACTGGAACCATGTAATGGAATTCCTACGGCACCGCTGCATATGGCATCCACATCCATCCATCACATCCGCTCTGAGCATGAGTGATGTTCCCCAGCGCTGCAAGGGAAATGCAGCCTGAGCTGCCATCCCGCTGGCTGCAACTCATCAAGCATCTCATGTGGGAAAGGCACTGCCGGCATCAGATAGTGTGATTTGGGCGAGCGGATGGGGAGGCAGCAATGGAGCAAGGAAGGTTAAAGGCACGATCCTGGGCATGTTTGGAAAGAGGAGAGAAAAAGGCTGGGGAATGCTGGGAGTTGTAGGACTTTTTTCTGCTTAAATGAATTGCATCCGAAAGGACTGTTCCAAGATAAACTCTGATCCTAAGCACACTTGGAAATAAGTTCCGTCGACATCAGCAGCATTTACTTTCAAGTAAATGTGGTTAGCATCTTGGAATAAGGATGGTGAAAGGGCAGGAACCAATGGAATTGCTAATGCCTTCTGCTGAGATACAGTAAAGGGGTTACTTGATAAACATTTTTCTCCCTCTGTGAAGAAGACATTGACTTTGACAAGGGAGAAGCTTCAACCATGAATCTTTGCGCAAATTGTGGCCTTGCAGCCAAACCTATTTCACAGGGTTGTTGTGAGGTGTAACATGTACTTGCATGATACCTGCTTTTGTACACAAAAGCCTGCTATAAAAATTACAATGAGGAGTGGATAAATGTTCAGGGTTGCCCAGAATGACTAAGGGTTCAGCTCCAATGCACTGGTTGAAGAACCTTAATAAGAAAAACCTTTCACAGTTTGCAGAGCAATTCTAAGGGGGATGAAAGAAGTGAAGTTTCAGAGCAGAGCTGCAAGGGTTAGCATTTTGCCATTGGAAATAATTCGATCTTTGAATGCCTCTTATACTAGTTTTGTGCACATTTGGAATAAGTTGTATTTCATTTCTATGGCCTATGGCTAATGCAGTTTAGAAACTGAACAAACATTTAAGATAGTTATTTCTGAGCACTGCTATGCATTCGCCTTTGTTTGCATATATCGGCTCAGCACAGAATGAGTAACCAATGCTACTTCCCCAGCTGGGAATGCCTAGCATTTGCCTCTTGGCATTGGCACCCCAGCGCATCTGGAGGGCACCAGATTGGGGCAGCCTGCCTTGGGGCAATGCTTACGCGCCCATTTTACAGAAAGCAACCTCCAGTCAGGAAAGGCAAAGTGAGTTCCTTGAAGTGACAAGATACAGGGTCAGAGACAAGTACTGAAGTGTTCTTAATCTTCAAGGAAAGGGTCTAGAGACACAATAGCTGTGCTTTTATCAGAATGAGAAGGGCAATATTGGAGCTTTAATCTCATGTTTCTGTCTTTACCAGAAAGAGAACACTATTGTCTGCTGTGAAAAAAAATCAGCAGGATTTAATTCCCATTAAATCAATTTATTAAAGCTTAATTTGCATGAAATTAAATTCAGCCCCCATTCAAAGAGCCTTCACTCCCCTAAATCATGCAGCACTGGGAATTGAACATAGGCCTAATTAAAAACTTGGCTGGAGCCATGCCCGCCTATTCCCCTTGTACCACTCAGCAACTCTGACAGGAGCCCTGGGGCTCTGAAAACTTAATTTGCTTACTCAAGGGATCCTCCTTTCTACGCTGCCTCGCCGAATGGCCCGTCACATGGTTGCCACTTCGCTCACAGGATAACCATGACGGGCTATCAGTCCACCTTTCAAAATGGGTTTGAAGATGCCGTGACTTCAGAAAGAGAAGGATGTTGACTGCCCATACAGAGCAACTCCGCAGGCTTATTTTCACTGTAAGTATCTGATACCTTGTTAAGTGGGGGAGAAGCAGATCTTAAAATATGTGGGAGATAAAGACCACTGGGGTAGGGCGCTTTTCCTGGGATGGCTCTATTTTGGGATTGTACTGGGTGTTGTTTGCAGCTCTTTTTTTGCTTCTAAACTGGGGTCCTCTTCCTTTACACAAAAGACTCAGTCAGGGCCCATTTTCATCTTAGTGGGCAGCATTCCTCAGGGGTATCACTTCAGGGGTATCATAGAATAGTAGAGTTTTGAGAGGCCATGAAGACCATCGGGTCCAAACCACTGCTGTTGCAGGACACCATGTTACACCATCCCATTCAGGTGGCTGTCCAGGTTCTTTCTGATTGTCTCCAGTGTGGGAGAGCCCACCACCTCTCCAGGCAGCTGGCTCCACTGCTGTATTGCTCTGACAGTGAGGAAATTTTTCCTGATGTCCAGCCTGAATCTGGATTGTCACAACTTGAATTGATTATTCCATGTTCTACTCTCTGGCATCAGTAGAAAGAGATCTTGACCTTATTCTTTGTGACAGCCTTTGAAGTACTTATAGAGGGATATCATGTCCCCCCTCAGTCCCCCCTCTGACCTCAGTGCTGGGAATTGGAGCTATCTTAGGGGTCCCCCGGCAACACTTAAGGGCCTTAAAATTGTTCCCCCCATGATATGAATGGACAAATTTCTGGAAACATTTTCAGTGCAGATTAGCTTAATTTGCACAGGGCTATTTGCAGAGGAAACATTTGGTTTGCATCAGAAAATAATCTGGTGCCCTGGAACAGCAATGGGCAACTTGTAGCCCTCCAGAAGATGTGACCAACAGTTCCCATTATCCTCTCCACTGGTTTGGTGGCTAGAGTTGATGGGAGTCAGTGGCCAAGACATCTGGAGAGTCACAAGTTGCCCCTAGGGAGATCTAATGCAGCATGTTTATTACTTGCATTTAGTAAACAACAAAGTTAAACATGCACTGTAAGCATTTGACCTAAAAAGTTGGAAGAACACACTAAATGGCAGGATCTCATGCATATTTAGACAGGAAAATATCTTACCACTCTCAGGATTCTAGGACCTTTCCCTGTCTAAACATATATAGGATTGTATCGTTAAGTGCTATGCTATCTAAACACTTTACATTTTTAATTTAAAGACAATATAATGTACCTTTGTTATAGGCCCCTTATATGACCCTAAGACCGTTCAGAGGGCTATGGACATCCTCAACGGATTGCCCCCTGCATTAATTTTAAGAAACAATTAAGGTACTGGAAAATGTTGGCACATGAGCTAATTTGAGCCACCCAAAGAAACACGCGAAATAACTTATCTTTTTTGAGTTCAGCTCTGTTCTGCTAAGGTTTTTGGAGCAGCTTCAGTTTTGCTGTCATTAAGTATTAGCGCCATGTCGCACTGAGAGATAAATGTTACATGTGTACCCTCTCTTTTCTTTCATGAAGCCACCCTTCCCTTTTATCCTCACTACAACCCTGCAAGGTAGGATATCTCAGTTACATACCTGCATTCTCTCACATACTTGAAAGGGATAATCACTTGATAAACATTACTTACAACTGTAAATCTGCCAGGCTTCTCTAATATTGTATTTGCAGTTGGCACCCATTCATTTTTACTAATGTTCTGATTTAATGAAATGGAACATTTTCTGTGAAAAAATAAAAGACTAGATTTTTTCCCACACAACTTCACTAATAAGGCCTCAGGTGGGTTTCATATGCAATACTTGATGTTCTACTTCCAACTTCTCTTCCCCAAAGAGGAAAAGGCCGCCGGATGGAAGTGGAACATCACCCTCCCCTGGCTCACTACTATGGTATTAACAAAGCCTGAGCTCAGGTGAAGAATGCTGATTCGTAGAATCACAGACTAGTAGAGTTGGAAGGGGCCGGAGGGCCATCAGGTCCAAGCCCCCACTCAGTGCAGGACTCCCAGTTAAACCATCCCTCCCAGATGGTTCTCTAGTGTGGGAGAGCCCACAACCTCCCTGGGTCATTGGTTCCATTGTCATAGTGCTCCTGGACTCAGGAAATGCTTCCTGATATCTAGTCAGAACCTGCTTCCTGTAACTTGAGACAATTATTCCATGTCCTGCATTCTGGGATGATCAAAGAGAGATCCTGTCCTTCCTGTTTGAGCCACCCTTTCAAGTACTATCTGCCCTCAGTCTTCTCTTCTCAAGACTGAACATGCCCAGTTCTCTCAGTCTCTCCTCATAGGGCAGAACCGTACCTGTGTGTCACAGGCAGAGCACCTTTGAGGCAGCCAGGATGTCCTCAACAAAAAGGTGAGGGAAAGTCCCTTTTTGGCCCAAAGCTCCAACTTGCCTGTCACAGTGCTAGAGACCAGGCCAAATGGAAGAAGCGGCTTTGCAGTGGCACAGTTCCTTCTGTGATGGTGCTCAGTCTCCGAGGGCTGGCCTTCCATGGCTTTTTGCCAGCACAGTTAACGCACACTGCCACCCCTGGCACAGACGCAGGATACGGGCTGGCCGAGCGCCCCCCACCCAGCACACTCACCTCTTTGATCCTCTGTAGGAGAGGCAGCAGCCAGTCCTTGTTGACCTCACAGTGACTGTCGAGAAAGGTCAGAACACCTGCCTGTGCCACGTCTGCTCCTCGAATGCGGGACCGGATCAAACCTGTTAAGGTGTACACAAACTCAGGTCCATGTGGTTGCCTTGAACATCTAAGCAAAAAATTATTTGTGAACCAGGCATGCCCACCGAAAACCCCTCTGTAAGCACATGTGCTCCTTCCATCCTTTTCATTTCCAAGCCCTGCCTTAACAGGCCATGTCATGCTGCAACCCGATGCATATTTAGACAAGAAAAGGGTCCGAGAGCTTCCAGCATTCCGTCGCAATCCCTTGGCCCAGGAATGCTGGGAACTGCAGGTACGTTTCCTGTCTAAGCATGTGTAGGATTGCACTCACTGTGTGCAACCAAGAAGTGCTTCCTCCTTCCAGAACTTCTTAGCAATGTCAGAAATGCAGATACAGAATTTGTATCCTATAAACAATGCATGGCTGTTGCACACATACTTTGTTCAGATAATTCTTTTGGTTATCACTAGGGAAAAAAGAGACAATAATTATATAAATCATGGAAGTGTTTAGGCAGCTCCTGAGGAATCAAATACACAACTCAATTGCCACCCAACTTTAGCCTAAAACATCTGTACCAAATTTAGGGCTTCTGCCTTTAGTGAAACACACAAAATCTCCAAAGGGAAGCCAGATTTGTTTCTGTGGAAAGCACTGACATGTCTTTGTGGTGTGAACTGCAAGCCCCCCATACCAAGTCCTGAACACAGTTTTGTAAAGAAGGTGGCAATTGTTCCTGATGAGGAAAGAGAAAGCAAGTATTTCACTACTGCCATTACGTCTTCAACATTAGTGTCCACCTTTTTTGTTCTGCGGCAACTCTGCAGCTTCGCCCTGGACCAACAGCCTAACTGGGGAATTGTAGATTCCGAACAGATTTGGTGGGTCATTCAGTACAGCCCACGCCCAAGGCAAGATATCCTATACCTCAGGTGTTCTCTATAAATCTTTGTTGAAACCTTTTCTGATAAACTTCTGAGGACTGCTGATTCCACAGTCTTCTTTGGGCGGCTTGTTCAATTAATAATATGATAATAGTTGCTTTACAGGCAGGCACTTTAATGTTACAACTCAGAGCTCTCGGAACAATTCAGTCAGTCCTTGATTCTCTTTCTAAGTGATTTCTACAATCGGACCAGCATAAAATCTGAGACAGGCTCATACTGAATTGTAAGATCAAAGTAGAATTTTCCTAAGTGCTACCAGGGGTCCACAGGCCACATTTGGAATGTTGAGAGTGTTGTGGGTGCTCTCACAAAATGGCTGCCACGGTAGAGCTTGCCCATTCAGAAAGGAGCTGAGCTTCAAATGATAAACCCACATTCATTACACAGAAGGCAAATGACTAAGGCTGAGAGACATGGGACTCTGAGGCATTCTTGAAAATAAATATTGTGTTGGAGGTTGACATTTCACTTTGCACCATGCTAGGCTCCCAGTTAATCTTTTCTTATTTTAAAAAAATAAGTAAAATAAACATGGGGGGCAGAAGTCTGGTGACATCAAGAAAGCTGTCTGTAGGCACAGTGGGCACCATGCTGGAAACTCCGGAATCAAACTTTAGACCACAGTGAATTTTCTAACTGAATTTGGGGGCCAAATTTTCATCATGCAGAGAACTTGCAAGGAGACTACGTTTGTTCACTCTCCAGTCATAATCCTGACAAAAATCCCACCCATCCCATTATGATATATAGACTTGGGAGGGGATCACCCCAAGGACCTTGAATTACTTTTTTAAAACCCCACCCAAATCCATGCAATTAAAGTCATATCTAGGCTGGCTTCCAGAAAAACTCCACAGGGTACTGTTACCCTGACGGTGTCGCTCGGAACTTTACCCACATACAGAGCTTGTTCATTCCATTTATGGTCTCCTGGGCCCAGCAATAGGCTTTGTCTCCATGCATCCATGTGCTATTGCTGGGAATATCTAATGGAGAAAACCATAAAACGAGCCTACTTTGCGTTGTGAGATGATCAACACCAATATTAAACCCTATGGAAGTTACACCTACCATTCAAAGTCAGTTTGGAACACTTTTTCTATGGGATCCACATCAGGAGAAGTGGTCCCAGTCTCAGGTCCAAGTCATTTATTTCAAGTTGAAAAGAAAAGTGTTCGGTTAGAGAAAGAGAGTGGTATGGTGGGGGTGAGAATGGTATGGAATGTCTTCTTGTCTGAGTCTACAACTTACAAAGTTATAATGATCAATTGTACATATCAGGCATTTTACTTGGAAAAAAGTCCACTAAAGCTTGGTAAGGCACAATGTCAAGTAAGGATGTCTGGAACCGCAGGCTTAGGGCACAATCCGATGCAGAGCTGAGATAGAAGCAGCCTTACAACTCCCAGCATGCTCCGGCCAGCCATGTTGGTTGGGGCATGCTGGGAGCTGCATGCCTTTTTTCTGTCCAAACATGCATAGGAGTGTGTCCTTTGTTACTGGGAGCATGCAAGATGGATTGGAAGATGCATCACTTTCCCCTGGATTAATTTCTCTATGTGGAACAAGGCACCAGCCCTGGCATTCAAAGGACATTGCAGCAACTGTGGGAGGAGCCTTATCAATGGAATGGAAGTCAGTGACTCAGCAGACTAGCACTTAATTTACAGCAGCATAATTAAGCCAGGATCTGACTCAGAAAGGCCCGGACTAGCCACCCTGCCTCTGCTCCTACTGGGGATGGCACACTCACAAACCTCTACATCTGAAACTTGTGATTCACTTCGCAAACGCTTTCTTTTTATTTATTTGTTCCACAAACAAAGGTTGGAAAATATTAATCTAGACTATGGTTTGCGGAGGGAAAATGAGCAGAGGGGTTTTCACTAATAGCCCCCTGAGCCTGCTCTGACAATATTCATCCTCTGTATGTATCTATTTAATCTTTAAAATACAATTTAATTAAATGTATTAAAAAAGATCCCAGAGAGGCAGCATGAGCTGATCTCATCTGTTTCGTTAGAACAAACAGCTTTAAAAAGAAGACCCCAGGCTTTGTTTTGCCTGTTCTAATTTTCTGGCTAATAAGCTGCAGCTGAGACTTGCTGGATATATTAATAGAGCAATCCCTTTAAAACTGAGGGGTATGTGTGTGTGTTGGGGGGGCTGTTTAGTTCAGACTGCCTCTGACCATCTTTACTAGCATTCACTCCTCCCAGAACCAATTTGAACTCAGAGCCATCGATCTTACGAGCACAGAAACGGATTCAAAGAACAAGCGTCATGCATGCCGAGTAGGTCTTGTAACTCTCCACTCAAGGCCAGCCAGCCTGGGTGGACAGGGGCCAGATGAAAGCCTGAAAGAACTTCCCTGCTATCCCTCCAGTACGATCTTGTAAGCAGAGGAGTCACTTGCCCAGAGGTTTTTCAGCTTTGCTAGTCACTAGCAGTCTATCGATCTGTCACATTTGTTTAGGCAGTACAGGCAGAGTAGCGGGGTTCCCCCATTCTTTGCAACAATCCTGTGAGGCAGGTTAGGTTAAGAGAAAAGGCTTGCGCAAGGTCAAGAAACAGGCTTCATGGCTGAGCAGAGATTTGACATCTCCAGGTGCCCTCTGTCCAAAGCCCAGCTGCACAACACCACCTAGGTCCCCCTAGAACAAGTCATGGAAGGTCTGCAGCCAGGACTAGATTTGCCTGGACTGTCAGGCTACAGATGCTTATGGAACCTGCTTCTCCGGGATCCCTCCTCACAGCTCCAGCTTAAGCCTTAGGAATCTTGCATACTGGACAAAAAAGGAAAGCATGTCCCATCTCACTTCCAGCCAGCACTACAACTCAGGCACAAGGAGAGAGGATATTTAGGCAGCTCTTCTCCCTCTCTTCCTGCGTTCCTTTCTCTGCTAGGAGTCACATGCCAGACAAGAAGAGTGGGAGCATCATCCTATGTTTACTTATGAGCAGCTCAGTTGGCCATTTGTGCTGGCATGAGTCCTGAAGGGAAAGGATGAAAGAAATGCAGGACATGAGTAATAAAGGGAAAAAGGCGAAGGAATACAAATGCTAGAAGCCCAAGTTCTGTTTTGCCTTCAGAGAAAATAAGGACCCAGAAACTTATGAGCAGAGAAAGGACAAACACACCAAAAAAATCCAAACTTTGATCTGCAGAAGGTTAGTCACATTAATCTGCAGTAAGCTCATCAGTTACCATGGCTAAGCAAAGACTGAAGGAAAATCTCAAGTTGTGGTCTTTAAAAAAAAAATGCATTCTGACACACACACTTTGGACATCCAGTTTGCCCCTTGAGGTCAATTCAGTGTTTTACCACAAACAAAATGCAAGTAGCTCACTATCAATTGTGAATAGTGCAAGGAGACTGTGATGGCCAGCTCTCTCTCCACAGTTAACACAGAAACTGGGACTGGGGAAGGGCAAAATGCTTTCCAGTTGCTGCCTCCCTTTACTTGGCTAAGTAACCTTAGAGGGACTTTTCTTGTATCTGAGTGAAATGTAATTTAGAACTTCCCGTCAAGTCAATATTGTAAAAATTTGTAATTTCTGAAGAATGCCTAGTGAGTCTTCCTCAATTTGGTGTCCGTGCTGGCTGGGGATGATGGGAATTTCAGTTCAGCACATCTGGAAGGTAATTGGTTAGAGGAGGCAGGTTTAGAGGAAGATGGGTGAGTTAGGAGTCTGTGGGAGGTCCACCAAATGGTCTGTAAGAGGCAGCATTGGGTATATTTTAGGAGTACTTGTGTTCCATTTTCCCTAATGTGAAGTAGCCCAGATTGGCAGAATTTGGTTACTGGCGGATGTTGATTTCACAGTACACTAACCTACGAAAATGAATTTCCAGCAGCAGTAATAGAAATTTCAGGTAGGCAAAGTAATAAAGGCTGCATGAAGACTAGGAATGTCAACAGATTAAAAGTTTTCCTTGAATAGAAAACTCATTTAACTCTTAGGCACTAACTGATTAATTTGCCAGTTAAAATCAATTGTACACTGTACAGAATATCTAAATAAGATAAGTTCCCCTTAACTAATAACACAAACAATTACTTTTTAAAAAGCCACCGTAAGCAAATTATCTCTGTCAAATGATGCCTACTTAGCAGCAAGTTTTCACAGCAGGCTAACCTGAATAGGAAGTGATGGAGAAACGCCCCTCCACTCGGCTCAACAATGGCCTCCCAGCAGTTGCTTCATCTCTGCACTACTGCAATAGGGAGGAAGAAGGAAGGCAGGGGTGAGCAAAATGTTGCTCTCCAGATGTTTTAGATCAACCACCAGCATTCTTGATCACTGGCAATACAGAGGGGCTTCTGGGAGTGAAGTCCAAACCATCTGGAGATCTACCTGATTCCCATCCAGCTTTAGGGTACCTGTGAGAGGAAGAGGCCTCATCTCATGATTACCCAATCTCATTTTTTCATCACACCTGGTTTCCACAAAAGCCTGGTGGGAAAGGACAGGTTGGAGTGTGCAAGTAAGGCAACATGGCCTCCATTCTCTGATGCCACTTCGGGCCTGATGCTCATGTTAGTCCACAACCATTGCAGCTACAACGCAGGCGCACAGGAACAGAATCCAGTCTGCTCCTTCTCCCCATGGCTACAGTGCCTTTTGCAGAACGGAGGCAATGCTGAGGAGGGGAGGAGCCCCAAAATGGCTGATCCCACCCGAGTCTGGCAGCCCAAGAAGTACTACTGCGGCAATTCCAATACCACCAGAATAACAAATCTGCCTGCCTACCTGGATTCTTGAAAGGAAGCTGGTGGGAAAGGGCAGACTCAAAGACAGTAGGAAGAAGATGGTCTTCCAGTCAAGAAGGATGATAGGCAGCATACAGAAGATGTGGAAGTTCCAGCATTATCTACTGCACTTAACCTCTTGTCCCTATTTCTGGGAGAATGCCTCATCTGTCATGGATTATTTACTAGCACTTTACAACAATGCCATACACCTATTCTATTTCATAAGGAATGTATCAAAACCAGCAATTCATTTGCTCTCCCTGAAAAATTCAGATTTCAGCTAACACAAAATGGCTGCACACAGGAGTCTAGCCAAACCTAAGCACTGGGGGTGTGAACCTCAAGCTAGATCATAGCCAGTCTTTTAAACTCAGTGCCTAACCTGTATCAGAAATGAACCAAACTGAAATTCTCAGCCATCTGCATCAACCTTCCTGAAGAAGTACAGCAATGTCCAACACACAGAGAGGGCCATGTTGTGTCCGCTTGCCCCTGTAGCTGGTAAAAATGACAAGGTGGCAGTCCAGTTCGGCCCCACTGCCATGATTCACCCTTAACTCAAGGATTCAAACCCAGTCATCTAAGAAATAAGTACTCAAACCTGTGGGATGGATTGACAAATTGGTCAGTTTTGGTGTTTCCCCCATTCATTTTTTTTAATCTCAAGTTTTTCTCCAACACAAATATGAAGAAATTTCCCCATTTTGTTAAATTCATCTTAAAAGCAATCTGAAACAAAATCCTCTCTCATCCCCAATGAACACTGAGATTCTAAGAGGACACGATGAGTACGAGACTGTTGCTCCTGATAAAACATGCAACCCCTTTTCAGTGATACTTAGAGGATGTAATCTGCAGAACAGGGCAGAACAGTCCATCCATTCAGAGATAATGCAGAAAGTATTGTCCTTATTCTGATTGTGGTTTGGGGTGAAGGATTATCGACATCATGTCGTTGTCGTCATCATCATCATCATCTCTGCATATCACCCCAAAGCCAAAGCTCTGAGCAGTTTACACAGGTTTAAAACCTTTAAAATGCAATATAAAACATACTATTAAGAAAACAAAATAGGACCACCCCACACCTTCATATTTGCTGTCAAATGTGTCAGAACTGAGGAAAATCTTAACTTGGCACTGAAAGAATGATAATTTTGATGCCAGGAGGACTTCAGTAAGAAGAAGGCTCCACAACAGACTGGTCATGACACAGAAGGACCCCTCCTTTGTTGCTACCCCCCAATATCCCTTGCAAGGATGTACTGGAAGTAAGATCGCAAATGATGAACATGGTAGTTAGGCTTTTATCAGAAGAGGTGTTCCATCAGGAATTTTAGTCCAAAGGAATTGCAGTCACTGCAATCAATCTGGCTGCCTGATTTTGCAGAAACTGAAGCTTCTGAACCACCATCCAGGGCAGCCCTGTGGAGAGTACATTTGTAATCTAACTGCAGTAAAGCAGTTATCTTTTCATCAGCTACGTGCTTTCTCTTTGGCTGGAACACTGAGCCAGTAAGAAGAATCCTGTACTAAAAATATGGCACAACTGAAGCCCCTGCCAAAGGGGCACCAAATAAGAGTAAAATAAAGGGGGGGGGAATGGTTGCTTATTGGGGTGGGGGCATCTTGTGGAGAACATTTTAAACCTTGAGAAAGGCTTTCTTTTCTACCAAAAGTGTTCAGCTATGGAAATATCAAGATATAATGGCTGCAAATGGCAAGATACAGTGGCTGCAAAGGTCACATTCATCCCAACATAGGGTCATTTTTCCATTAGTGTGTCATACAAAATAATGTTTGATCACCAAACAAGAGCGTCCTGATGTCACTTGGCTTCCTTGGCCTCACCTAGCCTAAGAAGGCCTTCAGGCTAGGGAAGAGAGACAGGTCACTGGTCCTTTTTCTGTGGGGACTCTTTGTGCTATTCCTTGGTGGGGTGAACTTCAGAACCAGTGCTGAGATTAGGCATGGCTGGGAAGGATGCACACCCCAGCAGGGCCCCACTGACATGAGTCCCAGGGCATGCTCCCACTCCTCACCATCACAACTTCCTTGCTCACCCACCTCTCACTCTGGTCTTGACAACAGTGGTGTGCAAGGGAGTCATGAGAGACGCCACTGTCTCCTTGCTCACCAGCCGATGGTCGAGCATGCAAGTGGTACCAATTATGAGAGGAGAAGGATGGGCGATAGCATTCGAAGACAATGGCAATAAGAAGGTGGATTCACTGAGCGACGTATGCGAAGGAGGGTGTCTTGCCCAAAGACCCCGAAAAACCTAAAGCCCCATCACTTAACTTGTTGACCTACAAAAATCATACAGGGGAGAGCAGTTCACTAAAAAGCGGGCAGTAATGTATAGGTGCTACATAAGCTGTGCTCCTTCGAATATTTCACTGCTTCACAGGGATATTCTGATGGTTGCCATAATTTTGTACCTTGCTTTACATTTACGTAAACCGGGAGAGGGAGACTATCACCATTTTAGTCTATTGTGAAGTCTCCCCTTCATAGTTTAGCCACGACGTTAGTTTCTTTTACACGGGACCCTCTTGACTTGTTACCTATGGTTTTAAATGGCCTCCATAAAAATAAATAAGCATTACACATATAAAATTAAGTGTCTATTGATTATTTAATCCAAGGCAAGCTTTAATGTGACAAAATTTATATCCTGCTGTGGGCTCAGATAACTTTTGCAGATTGCTAATTGTGATGGAATGTGACTTTGCTACTGGTTCAGACTGGCTCAGAGGCTCCTTGACAGGTAAGCAAGCTATAAAATTGGCCCAAATTGGAAGAGCTGTAATCCCAGCAGACACAGAACATCAGCTGAACTGGAAGAAAGAAACTCATTCAGTTTTTTGGTTTACAAGTCACCTCTGCTTTAGAAAGTGCAGCATAGCCTTTATTTGTCATCACAAAACCCATGTGAGGAGAAAATTACTATTATTTATGTATAGATGGGAAGCTCAAGCTGAGAAACAGAAGCATTTGTCTATGAATATTAAATGAATATTTAACTACAGTGGCATTTGAACCCAACCTCCTTTTATACACTAGCACAAAAGCAGTCAACTTTTCTGAGGTGGGGTGTGGACTATGGCCATATGAACAATTTGAGAAACAGCTGTACACACCACCACAAAATGGTTGCCATTCATGGTGTGGTGAGTCACAAAAGACAAGGCGAGGCTCAGCTTATGATCTATGAGTAAAGAACGCACAAGGAAAGATTGCTACACAGTGGAGGCTGAAGAGAGATCAGAGATGCAGAAAACACGACTTCTGTTTTAAAAGGAGGTCTTTGAGTGTTCATTTTGTATTTTCATATAACTAGGTTTGCATGTAATTCTGCAAAACAGCACTGAGCTTGATCTGCAAGCCTGCAGAATCCGTGCCTCTCAGAAGATGCTGCACTGGCCAGGCTCACAGGGAAGCAGCAGCAACACATTTTATTCCCAGGTTGTTGGTGTCTTCCGCTGCTCCCTCCCCTCTGAGCTTCACATCTCGCCTCACAGAAGCTGGAGAGCAACAAGATGAAGGAAGCCTTTCTTTGAATTTCTGTTTGAGAAATCCTCCAAAAATTTCTGAGAGGTGGGTTTCCCCATTAGTGTCAGTAGCATTTGGAGAGTCTTTCTTTTCTCCCCTCGAGACCCCTGTTGCCCCTAAGCATCAGCCTGCCCCCCCCTTGCTTCTTCCAGAATGACCCAGGCCCCCAGTCATTCCAGGTCCCTGAGGAACAGCAGGCTGGCACCAAAAATGGTGGCAACTAATACTCCACAAGGTGGCCTTCTTTTTTCTTTCGGGATAAGAAAGTGAAGAACCAGCTTGGCTTGGGGTGCATGTACAGCTGCATCCCATTACCAGACACATGAATATGTGCATCTTCCCTAGCACTTTAGCCGTTTGCTGATGTTCCTTCAACTTTGCTCTGTTTATGGCAATTAAACTAGCAAAGAATTTGAAGCCTGCTTCAGTTCTAAGGAAACGCTGAGTTGATGAATTCTGAGGATTTGTCTGGCTGTGTAATGCTGGGAGTCCAAGGACCGTTTTCTGGCCCAAACTTGCAGGGGATTACATGCTTAAGGAAACCGCATTTTAGTTTTCATTCTTTGCACTGACATCTGAAAGTTATTTCAGATGCATTTTTAGAATTGGATGGAATAGCGCTTATTTTGTTCATTTACTCATGAAAATATGTGAAAGAATGAACTTGTTACACAGTCTGAAAAAAACAAAAAGGTTGACAGGATCACCCTATAGACCACGTTGCCCGGTGGATGTGCCAGATGGTTGCCTCTTCTTGGAGCAATGGTCTCTACTGAATGAACACAGACTTTGAAGCTCTGCAAGGCTCTACGTCAGGTAGTTGTGTGCAAGGATACAAGCCTGCTATAAAGGAGCATACAAGCCAAGCACATTACACCCACAACAACCAAACAGAGCCATTTTTTAACTTTATAGCCTATCATTTTCCCTCTTCCCTCCCTTGTTACTCTTCTTTGTGGCTTGGCTGTGAAGCACTCACCTTCTCTTTTTCTGTTGCGTAAACATTTCACCTTGGGTAGCTTGATCAGCATACGGCAATCATCCGCTTTGAAAACACAAACAGAGATCCCAGGTTATTTCATTCCTTTCAGAGGCCTCAGGACAGCCACGTGGCAAGAGGGAGGACAGAAGGGACACATTACGGAGCTTGACAATGTGCACTTAACTCCCAGTGACACAACTGAAAAGGAGAAAGTGCCCATCAGGAAGTCAAGGAAGACCAGTGGTAACAACACAGGAGAACCTTGGCCCCTTCTATGCAAGCTCGACTTTTCAGCCCCGGGAAAGGTCACCACCGCACAGACACCAGCACACATGTTCTCCCCCATGCCCCCCATTTTCAGTCTCAAGTGAATCACTTACGATCATCACTGAAGTCGTCTACTAATATGATTTCATGCACCAGCCGTACAGGGGTTCGGTTCAGGACACTGGGGAATCACAAAAAGAGAACAAATGACCGCATTTCAGCAGAAAAATAAAACCCAGAAAATCGTGAGATGATGTTTTCCCTAGAGAAGTGACTGTTGGGGGCAATAACATACATACATACATACATATATATATATATATAACATAGCCCACATCAGCACTTAAGTGCAAGAACAAGAACTGCAATCCTACTTTACTGTATGAGGAAAAAAATAATCTCCACTGGAAAGTATCAGAAGCTGTTAGAGAGTAAGAAAAGTAAGAAGAGCCCTTCTGGATCAGACTAAGATCCACCTAGTCCAACACTGTGTCCAGATAGTGTCTAACCAGCTGCTTACAGGTAGCCTGCAAGCAAGACTTGAGTTCCACAGCACCCACGTACCCAAGTTCCCCAGCAAGTGGTATACACAGGCATGCTACTTCTGATCTGGAGATAGCATGCAAGCACCAGGACTACTAGCCATTGATAGCCTTCTCTCCATGAATTGAACCAATCCTTCTCTCCAGTCTCCAAACTGGTGGCTGAATCTTGGTTAAGTGAATTCCATAGTGTGACTTCCATAGTTATATGGAAATGTTATAATAATAATAATAATAATAATAATAATAATAATAATAATAGTGCAATTGAAGCAATACTTCCTTTCATCTGTCCTGACTCTCTCACTCTGACAGTATAGCATGGCAGTGGGCAGCCTGGTACCTTCCAGATATTTTGGACTACATCTCCCACAGTCCATTACCATTGGTCATGCTGGCTGGGGCTTATGGAATTTGCAATTCAAAACATTGGGGTAGCACCAGGTTATTTCTCCTGGTATAGCAGAGCAGACTTGTTGCTGACTATACCACTATAGCTTGGACTTTCAAATGAATACTATGTCAGGTTTGCCCCATTGTGCTCCCTGGGCATAGAATTTCCCCTCTACAATATGCAGAATATGCAGTAGCACCTTCTTGCTTGCTTCAACAAAGCAAGCTACTTAAATCCCCCTTTCCCATGTGATAATTAAGCAATCGGCTTACTTTTTGTCCCCTGATACAAGCAAATTTTATGTTGCCCGTCAAATCATTTCTCCACATTATTCCAGGGGAAGGCAACCTTTTGGAATGAGCCACCTGAGACACTGTCCTGGGCGCCACCACAACATGGCTGTTACAGGAGGCACCACGATGGACAAAAACCTGCCTGAAAGACTGAGTACAAAACAAAAGAGGGGCTGAGCTCCAGCAAACAAAACAACTGATCTGAACCCACAGTTTCCAGCATCCACTGAAAACTATTTCACAGCAAACCCAGTTGCTGGTGAAACGTGTCAATGGGAAGGGTCACCACAGGGACCCTGTTCATACCCCTGCAGTATTATTCTGGTCTCTCTGTTCTCTCTTTCTGAGATTTTCTGCATTCTCTGTTCTGGAGACCCAGCATCTGGGAGGACAGAATTCTGTGTATTCCTGCTTATGCTACTCTATACAACCTCTTGTACACTGAGGGTGCTGTAATAGCTTAAAAAATCAATAATAATTCAGCTCGAGTGGTCGAGCTATCAATCCCACGGCTTCTTAGTCTGAAGCTCCCTCATAAACCAGGAGGAATCTCCTGGTCCTGAAGCCACAAAGAGGGCACCTTGGACTAATGTGCAATAAAATCAGCAAAAAGGATGAAAAGATAAAAGCAAATATGGCAAAGTTCTATGAATAGTTTCCAAGGAACGCAATGCAATATAGAGTACAAATAAAACAATGATAATGTCACATAGACATTATATTTATATTCCTGCGGCTGTCAACATCAAAAGATAGAAGTAGTATCTGAAAGAACTTCTAAGAAAATATTGTCATTTAAAAGCTTGACCTTCATAACTAGTGGTAATGTCAGCTTTAAGAAGAAGCCATTTTCATGAGGAGCAAGGTTTTTTTGGACATCTTTAATTACAGGTTGCTGCAACCATTATCGATGTAAACACTTGCATTGCATGATAATTTAAAGCTGGTTTGTTTTAAGCCAATGGAATGTCCAAACTTTTTAAATAAATCTTTTACTATGCCTGTTATTTGAAAATAACCATTTCCCTTTTTTAACAACACAGGCAAATAATACATTGTCTGGGGGAAAAAAATCTTCATTTGATTAGCAAAATATGTGGATTATGAAGATTGCCCACAATTCTGAACAGAAGGGAACCAACAAAAAGCAGGCTTTTAAAAATCCCATTGTAACTGGCATTGACTAAACATATTGATTAATACTGGTTGATAAATCAATTCTTTCAAGCAAATTTAATTACCTGAACTTATGCATTTCTTCTCTTGCCTTTTCTTCGCACTGTAGTAGCCTACAAACTAGATTAAGATGTTATCTAAGAATGAACCCAGAGCGGTTATCTTCAGACAACATGCCCTTTACAGAGGAGCATGGTGAACACACGTGCATGGAGCACAACTTGGCCAATCAAGGTACAGTTGACTGGTCCATATGCATCCAAGCTGGTTGAGAACAAACACATTTTGATGCCATACAGTAATTAAACTGTATGGATAGTACAAATGGTGTACAACTGGCTAGTGAGAGACACCCTCTAGGCAACCTTCTTGACTAATTCCTGTAGCAATAAAGACTTTCCTATCCCGAGGCGCTTTTTCAATGGACTAGAATTGAGACAAATAGGCAAATGAATGGAAAAAGTTGTTGTTTGCTCTCCTACCCCACAGCAATGTTAAGCTTAGTAGATGTGCTGTATTTTCGAGTCTTTAATTGTGGTTTTATTAAATGATAGAATTCTCTCGTTTTGCAATAACTTGTAATTGTCCATGATTTGGGGTCTAGCAGGCAAAAGCAAAAACCAGTGGCAGGAGTGGTTGTTGGCCACTGCATCATGAATCTGCTTATAGCCTATCTTCCCCATGTGATGGGAGAACCCACATGGAGAACAAAGACAGCTGTCTCCCACTGGTCAATGGGCCATAAGCAATTGACAGCATGCCGCATGCTACCCACTACAGAGAAGAATACTGGCCCTGGGGATATGTTCGCTTGATTAATTTTGATTCTGCCCTCCGCCCTGAATATTCTATGATTTACAAGGCAGGATAACCATATTACATCGTCAAGATCAACAAGAAGTGAAATGGAAAACTCTAACCCTGACCTTGGCCTTCTACGTCACTAAAATGACACCAGCTTTGCTTTTGTTCCAAGCTGGCATACACAGATCTAAGGAAAGTAGCCCTTAATACAAAGTCATGGTGCAACAATCTCTGGGTGGCACAAGCATAAATATGTGAAAAAGTCACTGATTCACGTGCAGAACAGCATCTCAGCGCAGCATTTTGAATCCACATATAGATGAAATTAAAAGACGCTTGCTCCTTGGGAGGAAAGCTATGCCAAATCTAGACAGCATACTAAAAAGCAGAGACATCACCCTGCTGACAAAAGTGCGTATAGTCAAGGCTATGGTTTGCCCAGTTGCAATGTATGGCTGTGAATGGTGGACCATATGGAAGACTGAACACTGAAGAATTGATGCTTTTAAATGGTGGTGTTGGAGAAGACTCCTGAGAGTCCCTTGGACTGCAAAGAAATCAACGCAGTCAATCCTAAAGGAAATCAACTCTGACTGTTCTTTAAAAGGACAGATACTGAAGCTGAAGCTCAAATATTTTGGTCACCTAATTAGAAGGAAGGATTCACTGGAAAAGACCCTGATGCTGGGAACAGTTGAAGGCAAAAGGAGAAGGGGATGGCAGAGGCTGAAGTGGCTGAATGGAGTCACTGGTGTGGTGTGTGAGTGGTTGGGTGGACTCGAGGGGATACTGGAGGAGAGGACAGCCTGGTGTGCTGTGGTCCATCGGGTCACAGAGAATCGGACATGACTGTGGGACTGAACACAATACACTAGACTGCCAACAGCTAAATGTACCACGGTCCCATAACAGAAAGTACCCTCGACCTTACAGTTATATTGGTTCACAGAAGTACGTCTCATTCTGTTTAATGGGCCTTACTCTGCCACTGAAGGTGAATCCATCCATGCACACATACCTTGGGAGTAAGCTCCACTGAACACACTAGGGCTGACTTCTGAGGAAACATGCACATGACTGTTCTGTAATGGTTTACACACCTCACAAAGATGCAAACCCTGAACATGACAGACACAATGGGCAGTCGAAGTCTCATGCATTTCCATGCTCGCAATGCAATTCCTGGCCTTCCTCTCAAAAAGTTAAATGACAGCATGTGGAATTTCAAAAATTTGCACAAAAAGTGTGCACTTTTGAAAATGCACTTTATTCAATTGGAGAAGAATACATATGTTTCAAAGAGATGCACCAGCGATGTGACTTGCAAAAATATGCACAGAGGTACGGAGCCATGTTAACATGAAAAGAAAACAACAAAATGTGGAATCTGATGTAAACAAGAGACATAATGAGCTTTGAGTCCTAAGAGAGAAAGAGGATGGGGTGCCATTTGGAGATGGCATAAGCTGTTGGTTTCTGCTTCCTCCCCTTTCTGCCCCACAGTGTTCCCCCTTTCTTCTTCTCCAAGGCTGATTCCTGACCTTGGACAGGCAGCGGGTGCAGTTCTTTCTGTGCCAGCTGCAAAGGGGCAAGAAGGGGCAGGGCCAGTGTTCCAAGTCCCAGTTTTCAGGTTAAAGGACCCTGGAGCCAGGCCACTGACTAATACATGTCAGACAGTTTGGGGCAGTAATAACATTGTGCCCAAAGTGACCTATTAAAGAGAGGCAGTAGCAAGGGAATGCTCCCCGCTTCCTTCACACAAGACTCACATTTGTTTTTCTCTTTCTTTCTTATGCACAGAATGAGATTTAGATGTGCTGTTCCCACTTGTCAGGTTCTCTTTTAATTATTATTATTAATAGGTTTGTTGGTTCTGAGGGCTTTTTAGGAAGAAAAATGAAAAAGAAAGGAATCCAAGTATGGGAGCTGAGTTCAGCAAATTACTGCAATGGAGTATGTCAGAATAGGGAGACGGGAGAGCAATATCACGCTTGGCAGAATATTTAACAGGCGCTGATTGCCTGGAAACCAAAACAGGTAAAAATGAAAGAAAAAACTACAAGGGAAAAAACCTGTTAATGAGCCAACAGAATTAAATGAGAAACAATAACCTTTTACTTAGATGTTGACGTGTTGCCTGTACAATTGGCAAATGAGGATGGTTTGGTAGTTACTAAGGGCCAAACTAGATGAGACATCAAAGCGTAAGAAGCTCTGCAGCATCCTGCTGAAGCACACCAAGCACCCACTTAGTTGGTACCCTGTTTCTCAGAGTGGCCAGTGATTATTCTTCCCCAGCGACTGGTACTCAAAGGCATGATGCTCCTGAACTTGGAGATTGTATCCAGGTGCCTCTTCTCACTTTCACTTTATTTAAAAGGAGTAATAGGTGAGAAAGAATTTCGATCAGGACTATGGCGCACTGGGTGGAGGGGGGTAGTTCATTCCCATTCCATCTTGCCCGTTAGAGAAAAACTCATGTACCTACATCATGTCTTGGTTTTATTTAATAACTCCCAAATCACTCCACTTTCCCAATTGTCTTGTTGAGTTAGGAAACTGTCACTGCTTAGGATCAAATATAAATGTACTGGAAAGGTGTTAAAGCTCAAGTATCAAGAGTCTGCTGACTTGGGTCAAACTATGAATGCATTGGGAGTTCTGCATGTAAAAGAGTGCTCTTTTCTTATCCAAAAATAGGAGCATATCCCAGAAATCAAGTTAATCTTATATTCGAAGACATTCTGAAAGCCAATGTCCAACCATGCATGATAAAGAATAGCCATCTATTTTCACCTTTAAACTGCCTGGGAGCACTGTAGAGTGGACCAAATGTGATGGTCTGCCCTAGGAGGGTGATACATTCTGTGATCATTGCAGGCTCCGCTCGTGGTTCTGTTAAGGTTCTCGTCTTTACTTGGAAGGAGGGACAACCCTCCTCAGTATGATATGCTCAGCCCAGGCATAGGCATTGCACAGCCTGACATTCAGGGGAACTGAGGGCAATGAAGTGACTACATTTGCAACTAGAGCACAAGCGGTGAGTGACTCAGACTGAGGATGTCTGAACACAGTTAAGAATTCTGGTTAAATCTTATTCTCTGGACGGGATAGCAGTGAAGAGATGCTACCTCGCCACCACCATTGTACCTGCTCAGTGTTGTGCAAGAGCATTTTTGTGGGCTCGGAAGAGGAGAAGACCTTCTTGGAGTGGCCCCCGAAAAACAACTCGAGTCCTCTAAAACCCATTATGAGAAAATGGCAGGAGGCAAACTTGCTCACATCAGTGACAACTTAACAGAGCCAGAGCAGGAGACAACCAGAACGTTGTCTACTTGTGTTATCAAGGATATATTTCAGAATGTACCACCTGAAGAAATGAACAAACTGTTTGGAGGACTGAGGCCCAATGCTTGCTCTCTGGAACTTTTCCATCTCTGTCTTGGGGAATCACCACAGCTAGACTGGATAATTGGACCTTAGAAGAGATTAATGCTTCCCTGAGGGTAGGGGTAATTCCCGTTACCCTAAAAGCAGCAGTGGTGAGACCACTATTGAAGAAACCTTGTTTAAATTCATTGGAATTTGATAATTTCCTCCTGTTATCAAATCTTTCATTTTTAGGCAAAGTATCTGCAAAGTATCTGCTTTTCAACTCCAGCTAATGTTGGATGATGCTGATTATTTGGATTAATTCCAATCCTAGTTCAAGCCTAGGATTTACAATAGAAATATCCTTGGTTACCCTTGGCTTTCCCCAGGAATGGATGGGGGAGCATAACTCAGTTGGTTTTCCTTGACCTTTCAGTGACTTTTGATACTGGTGTCATTCTGGAGCAGTTATCTGAGGTAGTCATTGGAGGCACAGTGTTATTCATCCATGGAAGAAGGAGGCACTACAAGATTTTTGCTCCATCACAGAGCTATTGCCCTACCGCATGTCACCAAGTTCTAAACCGTCCTCTATGCTCTTCAACATTTGCACGAGGCTACTAGGAGCCACCATTTCTACTGCTTCTTTCCTGGGCAAGCTGCTGAAACCCCGCCTGGAATTGGAAGGATGAGGACAAACAAGCTGACACTTAAACCAGACAAGACAGAGCAGGGAAAACAAGCAAGGCAGAAGGACCAAGTGCACAGTTTGGGAATGCCCCTCAACTAGGTGAATGCTGGGACAGCTTAGGTGGTACCACTTACCAAGAGTTCTTTGTACCAGTGTAGGTTGCTATGCCAACTGCAAACCTTTCTGGAGAGAGAGGACCCTGTCTCTGTCAGTCATGCTCCAATGACATTGGGGCTGGATGACTGCCCTGCACCCTGTGTGTGGGGCTACCTCTGAAGGCAATTCGGAATCATAATTACTGCAGAACACAGTAACCCAGAAATTAGTTGGGACTGGGCATTCTGATCATATGACAGATTCCGTGGCAGCTGCACTGGTTGCCAATGCATTTCTGACCTAATTCAAAGTGCTAATTTTAACCTCTGAAGCCATAAATAGTACTGGTCCCAGTTATTTGAAGGACTGCCACTTCACACAGCAGCCTGTCTGCACCTTGAAATGCAGCCTGTCTGCAGAGGGCCCCCTCACTTGCCTGCCACCAAAGGCACATGGAGCAGGGGAGGTGGTTAGGCTGGTAAACTGAGTGCAAAGACAGGGTCTCTCAGTGCTGGCCTGTGCCTGGGAATCAGCTTCCAGCGAGGGTTCATCAAGCCCCTTCTCTGCAGCTCTTCAGGGAACGTTCTGAATACCCAGCCATTTTCACTGGCCTTCCTGTAATCTGTAAGCTTCACGATTTATTGCTCTAATCTGTTTTTATAGTAGTTTGTAATATCTTGTTGTATATTTATTTCCTGTTTGAATACTTCTGTATTTTTAATCCTGTTTGTCACCTTAACAGGACTCTATCTAAAAGTAATTTTAAATAAATAAATGAATGAATAAATAAATAAATACGGAACTTGCTGCTTGGGACAGACTTTGCTGGATAGCTCTGTTTCATAAGGTCTTTCGGGAGTAGCAATTTGTGCAGCAGCCTTTACAAGGGGAGAGGTTTGCAAGGCTGGTTCAGTGATTTCTTGCAGAATACCACAACACACATTTTTAGTATAGTCCATCGCTCTTCCAGTCTAAGAGGAGACCAATACACACCTCATATAAGAAACAAAATCACACCACTAATTTAAGAATTCAAGCTGACAATAGCTACACAACCCACATCCGTCACAGTGACAGGGGAGAGGGAAGAACCAATGGATCCTAGCTCTGCCTTGGAAACAGGTGTTGGACTCCAAAGCCCCTCCAGGCTCATATATGCACATGCTTCTTGCAAGAGCCGCTGTTATTTCCATCATAGGAATGCTCAACATGCTCCCTCTGCATTGTACAAGAAGGGATATTCTGCTTGTGGATCAGCTTGGCAAATGGAGTGATAATATGCAATACATATACAAACTCTACTGCAGTATTTACAAAATGCCAGGAGATAACACACCCGGATTTGGGGAAAGGAGTGTTTTGATTTTGACAAGATTCTGTCGCAGGGACTCAGTCTGAGGTGCAAAGCTTTTTCCTCATGCCTGAGCCTGCCTAATCTTGGAAGCTAAGCAGGATCAGGCCTGGAAGGGAGATTCGGGTCTTGCACTGAGCAGGGGGTTTTGGAGCTGATAGCTTTCTAGGCCTCTCCCAACTGTACGATTCTATGATTCACCTAAATTGCTATCAATGCATTTCCACCGCACCCTCTGCACTGCCACTTACTCCAAGGCTTTCCAGACAGTGACCATGCTAGCCAATTGCAGAAAAAAATTACAAAAACTCTTCTGGAACCTTCATCAATAGGTTTAGTTGTATTGCTAAAGGCTTGGATTGAGAGAGAAAAAAAGGTGTGTGTGGGGGGCGGGTGTATATGTGTTTAAATCACACTGCACATGTGATTTAAACACATTGCCAGGATGTTTGTGTTACCACCAAGACCTGCACTAAGAAGGACCACTGTTAATAATGTGCTAGTTATTTGTGCATTGAACTGCTTTCTAATCTCATCCCTACAATTCTGCCCCCTGCTCCATTCCCATAACATATGCACTCTGTACAAACTTGAAACCCTCCAAACCCTGAAGTAGACTATGGTCCACAATATGCAAGGATAAACATGCCAATCTTTGATATCTCTTTGCTGTTTTTCTCTTGCATATGGAGTAATCTCACCTATGTGGAGGCAGAAGTGGGATGGAATATATAGGCATGTCGTGGGCAGAGCCAGCTGGCGCCAGGGGTCAGACTAGATGGCCCAGGAGACCCCTTCTGACTTGCTCTGTTTCTATATGGAAATTCAGAGAGACTTGACATTCCCTGACTTGCACTAGTCATTGGCTTGTGCACCAAACAGCATTCTGCTCAGCCTTATGGAAACCTCTCCATTCACAGGCTCTGTGCCTCACAGGGGCACACCGCTTTAACTGCACTTACTTGTGATCGTTCCCTTGGATTTTCTGTAAAGAACTCTCAGAAGTTCTGCAGCTTTCCAGTTAAATAGATCTTTGAGCTGCTTTTGTTCATGTGTGGGCTTGTTCCTGTTTCATTTAAGGGGCCTTCCAGGTGAGGCTTTCATTTTGCCATCACCTGGCCTCATTCAAGGTGTTTCGCCGTCTATGTGAGTTTCATTGTCTTTTATGTGTTTTGCCACCACTTCTTCCTCTTTTTTCTTACCATAAAAACTCATGAAAGAAAGACGGGATGACTGCACAATGCCTTTGTGCCTCTGTTGAGAAGCACCCCTAGTTTGATGCACCCCAATTTATTATTACAGCTTTTTGAAGTGGCCCAGTTTTTAAAACATGAATGATAAGTTCAGCAACCATTGAATTTTTGTGAGCATTTTCCCCTCTAAGTACTTGCAAAAGCCATTGAGCCCTTTTATGCATACTTGAAGGAAACGCTCACAAAGCCCCTAATATTTCTCAGCAGAACATGCCTGTGTTTGTGCATGCCTAGCTGAATGTCTGAGAGCTGCTATAAAGGAACCATTTAGTTCAGCAAGGTTTGCTTAGAAGGAAATCTTTGTGGATCATGCCCTGCATCTTTAAGGGATTTCATTATCCTCATATATCTGCTAGTATTGAAAAGCAATTCTGGATCTTGGGCTGTGATTATTTATGAAACTAATTTCTCTCCATGGCAACACATTAGGATCTGTCAGGGTAGGGGAAGAAAGCCAACAATAACCTAAAATGCTCAAGGGGTCAGGGGTAACAAATATTGAAATCAAATGAAGAGCAAGGAAAGGGGAAAAAAGCCAGAAGAAATGAAACTCTCCAACAAGCCAAAATGACTAATTATGTAGGAGAGGGAGGGAGGGAGATTGCACCAAGAATAACTATAAATGAGCGTTGATTACATGACAGCTTCCACATTTCTCTTTCAAATACCCACCAGCTCTTTGAAATTCAAGAGTTCTCTTATGTGAACATCAAAAAGGTAAAAGCACAGACAGGGTTACATGCTTCCTCATTCTGAGAACTGATTGGCAAAAAAGAAAAGAAAAATCTAAATGATGTGACCATGGGGGGGGGGGCGGGGAATAAAGGAAAGTAATAGTCAGCACAAAGTGCTAATTATACAGTTTCAGACTAACACCTGGCTTATTTTTGGGCTTTTAATCAAAGTTATATGAGCCCAGTTCCTACAAAGTTCTTTTTCTACTGCTGTGGAACTGAAAAGACATGAAAATGTTGCTTCTCCATTCCACCAAGGAGAGAAGATTCATAATTAGAGCTGTCACCTTAAATTGGTTTAATCAGTATAGCTGTTTAATTGGAGGTTCCCAATTTAATCAGTGGGGCTGTGACTTAAAAGCAGACTAGCTTATTTTTCCCAAGGCTATTTTGTTTCCAGTGTGCTAAAGTTTGAGCAGAATGAAAAAGAAAATATGCAAGATTACCCTTCATTCTCTGACAACAAATGAGCATAGAATCATAGAATAGTAGCATTGGAAAGGGCAAGAAAGCCATTGGGTCCAACCCCCTGCTATTGCAGGACACTAAGCTACACCATTCCATTTAGATGACTGTCCAAACGCTTTCTGAATGTTTCCAGCAAGGGAGACCCCACAACTTCCCAAGTAATAGGTTTGATTGTTGTACTATTCGGACAGTGAGGAGATTCATCCTGGTGTCTAGTCTAAATCTGGTTTCTTAAGTCCATTATTCCATGTCCTGCACTCTGGAATGAACAAGAACTTGCCCTTCTTCAAAAAAATATTGGGTTAAAATACACAAGTGGCTTGAGGAAATGCTGCATAAACCGTTAACAGTTAAACCCGAAGTCTTTTTATTAGGTATTGTTCCTGATAATCTTGATAAACAAGCTATATATCTGACTTTACATATAACTATTGCAGCGAGGATTGTATTTGCTCAACATTGGAGAAGCGAAGAGCCACCTAATGAAGAGTTGATTTTAAAAAAGATCTTGGACTGCACGGAGCTGGACAGATTGACTTTATCTCTGAAGGAGAAGGAAGATACGTACTTCTCTCAAACTTGAAATATCTTTTATCACTGGTTAGAGAAACAGGACTATGTGTAGAACTGAATATAGTTTTTAAATGTAAAAAAAAAAAAAAAAAAGAGCGTGATGTCGACCCAGTATATCCAATGTCCTGAATAATTGTTGTTTTTTAGTTTTGGATCTATAGAGAAAATAATAAAATTTGTTAAAATAAAAAAAAGATCTTGTCCTTCCTCTTTGTGACAGCCTTTGAGTGATATCATGTCCCCCCTCAGTCTTCTCTTCCTGAGGCTGAACATGCCCAGTTCTCTCAATCTTTCCTCATAGGGTTTTGCCTCCAGTCCCTGAATCATCCCGGCTGCCCCTCTCTGTACCCTTTCTAGCTTTTCTGCATCTTTTTAAAACATAGGTGCCCAGAACTGGCCACGGTACTCCAGGTAAGATCTGACTAGTGCTGATTATAGTGGAACTAATACTTCATGTGTTTTGTAAGTGATGCTTCTGTTAATGCTTCTGAAAAGGAGGGAGGAACGTGATCCAGTGGGCCAAAGCTAAAGGAAGCTGGCTTTAGACTGGATGCCACAAAGTGTTTCTTGACAGTTAGGACCCCTCGGATATGGAATGGGCTTCCATGGGAGGTGGTGGAGGCCCCATCAGTGAGGGCGATCAAGGAAAGATTAGACAGCTTCATGTTGGACATTATATGAGAAGAGCCGGCTTGTGCCAGGGGTCAGACTAGACGGACCAGGAGATGGACCTTCTAACTCACTATGTTTCTATGTTATCTCTGTCCTCCAGGATATTTGCTATTCCACCCAGCTTTGTGTCATCTGCAAATTTAATTATTTTTTCTTGTACTTCCTCATCTAAATCATGAATAAAAATGTTGAAGAATACTGGTCCCAGGGCAGAACACTGTGGCATCCCATCTGGCACCATTCCCCAGTTTCAGAATGTGCCACTGATGATCACTCTTTGCGTCTGATTTTGCAGCCAATTGTGGATCCACCCACTGGTTGCACTATCTAGCCACTTTTTGCTAGTTGGGAATCAGGATGTCGTGGAGAACTTTGTCGAAGGCTTTGCTAAAGTCTAGATACATTATCCCCACAGCATTCCCACAGTCCATTTGGAAGGTTATCCAATCAAAAAAGGAAATTAGATCCGTCTGGCAGGATTTGGTCTTGTATAATCCATGCTGCATTCTAGTAATTACTGCATTGTCTTCAAGGTGGTTGCTGACTGTTTTAAAACCTGCTCTAGCGTTTTTCCAGGGACTTACGTCAGACCAACTGGTCTATTGTTCTCAGGTTCATCTTTTTTCTCCTCCTTTCTTGTAGACAGAGACAACATTAGCCCTTCTCCAGTAAATGGGCACTTCTTCTATCTTCCATGAATTCTCAAAGATGATAGACAGTGGTTCTGAAAGTTCTTCTGCTTCTCCTCTTTTATGACTCTGGTATGAAGTTCATTGGTCCTGAAGATTTGAACTCATTTAGCCCAATCAGAAGATCCTTGACCATTTGCCTGTCAATTTTTAACTGCCGTCCTGCCCCTTCAGCTTGTACTACACCTTTGTCAGGAGGGTTGTAGTTCTTCTTTTGGGAAAAGACTGAGCCAAAGTAGGAGTTGAACACTTCTCCTTTTCTTTGTCATCTGTTTCCACTGTTCCATCCATGGTGTGTAGTTGAACTCCCTTCTATTTCATCTGTCTTTTGCTTTGGATGTACTTGAAGAAGGCCTTTTTGTTGTTTTTAGCTCCCCTCGCTTGCCTCAGTTCGTTCATTGCTTTAGCCTTCCCGATGTCATCCCAGCAATTCCTTGCTACTTCCTTATATTCTTCCTTTGTAGCCTGGCCTTCTTTCGACCTGTTATGCATGCCTTTTTTGTTTTCAGATTATCTCTTTGCTTTTGTGGATTTCCTTTGTTGTCTACTAAACTTTTTCCTTGTTGGAACTGTTTATAGTGATAGTATTATTCATTAAACTGTCCAATTACCTTGCACCTATTACAGGACCTCAAATCTCACCAAGCCACATATTGTTCAGGATTACACAAAAACAGCACCCAGGAAACATTACACTTGTGCAAATGGCACAAGTACCATCAAACCCATGTGTTTTCCCAGGCCAGTTTCGATAAATTCCATTGGTGATTTTAAAAATATATTAATCATAATCCATCTTGTAGACCTAAATCTGCAAACAAACAAATGTTGACTAGGCTCACTTCTGATCTATCATATCAGAAACGGAGAGAGAATCTGGCAAGCTCAAGTGAACAGGAGGCAAGTACATCCCTAACCATGACACTCTGGCCCTCAATAATACCTCAGTGAGACTTGTTCCCACCAAGAGTTGCAGCTGTCAGCAATGAAGTAAACACTCAAGCCACATGATCCCAAGTATGAAATCTTAGACAAGAGCACTGTGTTACATCAACTAAAACTACTGGGAGTGAGAGTAAATTTGGATGTTCTAGAGACAAACAGGCAAGGTGGAAGTGCAAGAGAATCGTACTTGTTCTGCTCATGCTTCTATACTATTCTATCAAAAGATAAATCAATGCTTCCCTCCACATGCACGCAGATTCCAGGCATAAATGTACCTACTGTATCAATATACCTTATAGTGGCTTATCAATAGAAGTATTCATGATTGCTTGAGCCTATTAATCTGCAGAAGATGCTGCTTCTCTTAGAGAACTCCAGGGGGAGCACAATATCCTGATTTTTGAAAGCATGTAAAACTAACAGTCATAAAATTGCCCTTACTCATGCCCATAATCAACTAGGGCCTTAGAAACATAGAAACAGAGCGAGTCAAAAGGGGCCTTCTGGGCCATCTAGTCTGACCCCTGGCTCCGCTCACGACATGCCCACCATGTGCATGTCCAGCCTATCCTTGAACACCCACACCGATGGGGTCTCAACGACCTCTCGTGGAAGCCCATTCCACACCCTTGGGGTCCTAACTGTCAGGAAGTGCTTCCTGGCATCTAAATGGAACCTTGGCCCCCTGAGCTTTGCTCCGTTGGAGCGTATCCTGCCTTCCTCTGCAGGGGAGAACAGGTCTCTACCCATCTCCATGTGACATCCCCTCACATACCTGTATGTCACCAACATATCCCCTCTGAGTCTCCTCTTCTCCAGGCTGAAGAGACCCAGTTCCCTCAGTCTCGCCTCATACGGCATCCCCTGCAAAATCTATCATTCTTCCCCAGTCCTCATCACTCCCTGCAAAATCTATCAGAAATCAATGTTTCCTTGCTTTGCCTGCATGGCCAGGCTCACTCAGATTGTGGATTTGACCTTTGTCTTCAGGTCTCACCAAACCACCCCTCCCACAAACATTAAAGTCTTCCACAACTTTCAAGTTGCCTTCATTTGTGACCAATTGGGTTTGGGCTCACCAATTGGGCTTGGGCTATTAAAGCTCCCTCTTTCCTATCTTTTACCAAAAATGCTCCTTTTCCATCTGTACCACAAACACATGACAGTCAACTGACTGATCAGACATCTAGAAGGTTTAGTAGAGGGAAGCTCCCTCCCACCTCCAACTCAACTTTGATGACACCTAGCACAAAAGCTCCTATTCCTATCATTCTGGAATCACAAGAGGAACCATTATACTGCCTGCAGTCTCATACAAGTTGCCCATCAAACAATGGGGGTGAGAGACTAGTACACTTTCCCCAATATTCCCCAAACAGTAATGAGTCCTGAGCCAAAGCTCCTGCAACTAACAGTTTGAAAAGGGACAGGATTTATCTTCACAAAAGGGGCAACTATGCAGATATCACCTAATTCTGTTAAAAAGGGGTTATAAGCACTTTACAGGCAGAGCATTTTGTGGATTCATTTTGCAAATAGCAGGCATGAAGCTTCACATTTCTGAATTTCACCTCAGATTCAGTCAAAATGCACCATCTCCAAATCAGTTTGAGTCCAATCAGGCTGTTTTCTAAATCTTTGGACAGGGGTCTAACTGTATAAAGGTTGGTACAAACCTTTATTAGACGGATGGAAAAGAAACTTTTTGGAGAGCTGTACAGAGAGGCAGGATGCAGAAAAGGAGAAAACATTAGCTGGGGATGAGCAGAGAGTTGACAATGCAAGCCTTTTAATTTATGCTTCCATTTTTGTGACTGCCTCTCCAATTTATTCTTATGTAGAGAGCATGGTTCTTCCTACAGTGTAATTGCTTTCATATATTTGATTGGAGCCTTGAGTTCCTCCCTGTCATTGTAACCACAAACAACCACAAACAAAATCCTAGACCCTCTAAGGATATTTCACATTTGTATCTCATACATTCGGGTAACATTTGGTTTGACAAACTAGATGTGTGATAAGAGGTGTTACATGTCTTCCCTCTCCTGACAAGCATCCCATAAGCAGCAATGGGAAAGATGATTTGGACTGGAGCTGCAGAAAGGCAGTTAAGCCTTTCTGTTACTCCACATCATGGTCCCAGGATGCATCTCCCCTGTGCAGCCTAGCTCCTGGAAGTCCCATAAGTTTTGGAAAGGCAAGCAAGCGTGCCTGTGTATTTTTCTCCTCTACGGACAGTGATACTCCAGTGACTGGGATCTGTACTTAAGAACTGCGAGCGAAGAAAAGGTTAAACCTCCCACTCTGCACCATCATGCTGGGCCAGAAGCCAAACATTACCCGCTCCCTTCACAATTACTTTAGGAAGCAGCAAAACTGTTTGCTCCTTCTCACTTTTCTTCTGATTGGATCCTTAGGGAAATACAAAGCTCTGCATTGGGGGGAAAATTTCCATCAAATTTCTAACCCCTTAGCAAAAAGCATCCAAAATGGAATACCTAAATTGTGTAAGAAGCCATGCTGGATCAGACCAAGGGTGCATTTTGGATTAGATCCTGCAAATTGGACATGACTGCAACAGCATTATCTTGCCCTGGTTCCCAAGCAACCGGTATACATAAGGCATATTGCTTCCAATACCAGAGGTAACAACTAACCATCGGTAGCTTTCCATATGATTTGCCTAATCACTTTTTAATGCTATCCAAATTGGTGGCTGTCAGTGCATCCAGGGGAAGTGAATCCCACAGAGTAAGTATGCTCTATGTAAAAAATAACTTCCTTTTCTCTGAATATTCCACCAAATAGAATTATGGGATGGCTCCACTGAATTCTAGTATTATGAAGGAAGGAGAAAAAATCTCTCCTTATCCCCTTTCTCCACACTAGGCACAATTCTGTACACCTCCATCCTGAACTCCCCTTCATTGCCTTTTCTTTAAGATAAACAATCTCAGTAGTTATAACCTTTCCTCCTAGGGGAGTTGCTCCAGCCCTTCATAATTTCAGTTGTTCTTTTCTGCATTTTTCCTGCTCTCATTTTAGATGCAGAACTGTACAGAGCATTCAAACTGCAGTCACATCCTAGATTTATATAAGAGCAGCATGATATTTGCAGAATTATTTTCAGTTTCTTAATACTACATGTCTAATCATCATGTGTTGTCATTAAACTCTACACCCATCATGCACATGAGAGAATTAAGCATGCTCAAGAAATCTGCCCCATCACAGTTCTTTTAAAGTTGTACTAGTCTGAAGCTCCCAAACCCAAACACCATAAATGCAATTTGTGATCAGATTCTAAACATTTCCAAGTTTGTGATGGTTTTTGCATAAAACAAAGCCAAGAGTACATTCTGTAACATAGTGCATCTTTGAAAAATGTGCAAAGAAAACATACATTTCCAAAATCTACACTCATGTTTTAGTCTATTATTATTATTATTAATATTAGTATTATTATAACATTTCTATGCCGCCCCTTGCCGAAACCTCGGGGCGGCTTACAACACAATAAAATACATTGAAATACAATAGAACATAATAAATTACCACTAAATACAAAAATACAAAAAATACACTGAGATACAAACATAATAATATAAAATTAAAATTAACAGTATAAAATAAGTAAAAAAAGAATATAGGAGGAGAAAAGAGAAGGAAGAAGAAGTTGCCCTGGCCAGATCATATATTTTAACAATTAAAATGATGTTTAAATAAAAAGGTCTTTACCTGGCGCCGAAAAACCAGTAACGACGGTGCCAGGCGGACCTCTTTGGGGAGTGAATTCCATAGGTTGGGCGCCACCGCAGAGAAAGCCCTCCTCCGAGTACTTACTCTCCTAATTTCTTTCATGGAGGGTTCCCGGAGAAGGGACTCTCCCGCAGATCTCAAGGGGCGGTCAGGCATATACGGACGTAAGCGCTCGTTCAGGTAGCCAGGACCCAAGCCGTTTAGGGCTTTATAGGTCATAACCAACACCTTGAATTGGGCCCGGGCTTCAATGGGAAGCCAGTGAAGCTGACGGAGGACTGGAGTCATGTGAGCATAACGCCCCGTCCCCGTCAGCAACCTGGCAGCTCTATTTTGCACCAATGGAAGTGTTCGGACCATCTTCAGGGGAAGCCCGACATAAAGCGCGTTACAGAAGTCTAGGCAGGAAGTCACCAGCGCGTGTGTCACCGTCGCCAGGCAGTCATACTCCAGGTAGGGGCGCAGCTGAATTAATCAGCCGAAGCTGAAGGAAGGCGCTCCTCACCACCGCTGTCACCTGAGCTTCCAAAGAAAGCTCCGGGTCGAGGAGTACTCCTAAGCTGCGGACCTTGTCCCTAAGAGGGAGTGTTGCACCATTCAGGAACAGTCAAATCCACCCTCTCCGAAGCCCGATCCGCCAACCAACAGGACCTCCGTCTTGTCTGGATTGAGTTTCAGTTTATTGGCCCTCATCCATTCCATTACCTCGGCCAAGCACCGGTTCCGCACAGCCACTGCCTCACCTGGATTGGTGGAAAACGAGAGGTAGAGCTGGGTATCATCAGCGTATTGATGATTCCGCAGCCCACACCTCCTGATGACCTCTCCCAGTGGTTTCATGTAGATGTTAAACAGCAAATGGGACAAAATGGACCCCTGTGGTACTCCATGGCATAGCTGCCATGACGTAGAGACATGGTCCCCCAGCACTACCTTCTGGAATCGACCGTTGAGATAGGAGCGGAACCACTGCAAAGCAGTGCCTCCAACCCCCAATCCCGCTAGCCTATCCAGAAGGATACCATGGTCAATGGTATCGAAAGCCGCCGAGAGGTCCAGAAGAACCAACAGGGATGCACTCCCCCTGTCCTTCTCCCTGCACAGGTCATCGTACAGGGCGACCAAGGCAGATTCAGTACTGTACCCGGGTCTGAAGCCGGACTGAAAAGGATCCAGATAATCAGTTTCATCCAAGAGTGCTTGGAGTTGTCCCGCCACCACTCGCTCCAACACCTTGCCCAGAAACGGGATGTTGGCCACAGGTCTATAGTTAGTGGCCATCTCTGGATCCAGTGACGCTTTCTTCAGGACCGGTCATATTACCGCCTCCTTTAAAGGGGCAGGAACTCGACCCTCCCTCAGAGAAGCGTATGCATCAATGGGTGCATGCATCCAAAAAGTATGTATTTTAACATGCATACAAAATTCATGCATAGATGCCTACATTAAACATATGCTATGAAAAATGCACACCCATTTTAATATTTTTAAAAATGTAAGCCTTACTTTGAAAAACTGTAATCATACAGAAATGGGATAGAACGTGCGTGACCTCCATCTATCTTGAGTGGAACATCTGGGCCTCTAGTAAGGATGTACCCTGAAGGGTGCCAATGAGGCTCCAAATAATTCCAGTAGTTTCCCCATAAACAATACCTATACGTCATACTGCCATGCACACTATATGGACTATCCATAGCCTGCTTCAGAAGTTGGAACTGGAACACAGAGCAGCAACTTGTCTGCTGTTGAAAGCTGTCCCTTTTCAGCATGGGAGCTCTTTGCCAAGGGAACTGCATTGGCTGCCTATTCACTACAGGGACAGGTTTAATATCCTAGAACAAATAAACAAAGCTCTAAACCATGTGGGACCTTCTTCCTTAGGAACCCGAGTCCGCCAGCAGAAGAGCCTTCAGAGTGGTAGCACCACTTCTGCAGAACTCCCTGCTCCCTGTATTGTTTTGAACACAATGTTGCTTGTTTTGGGAAGATATTCTTGGTGACCAGCTACGGATGTAATGTTATCCTTATATTTAATGTCTAGCCTATATTCATTTATCTGTTCTATTTTTATTGTTCACTGCTTTAGATTCTGTCTAGATATAGAGCTGTATATAAATGCTCTAAATAAATAACCATAAAAAAATGTTTCAGAAGGATGTTGCAGAAAAAAAAACCAACAACAAAACCAAGGAAATAACGGCATCATTCATTTGTAAGGGCACAAGCTCAGAACTGTTGGAAACTTTTATGTCTAAACATTCACAAGATTGTGCCCTAAGTCTTTTTTGTGGTTTCTGAAGTGCCTGTCACCAGAAGACCTAGGAAAAGCGCTGCCTCTATTCAACCAGACCTACGTCATAAGATTGCTGAGATAATAAATGAAATAAGAACTGCAAAGCACTTCCCTACAATGAAAAGTGCTATAAAATCATGACAATACTGTTGAAATGATCCATTTGGTGGTGTTAGACACACTCCAGATCATCCTTTGTTCTGTCATTAATTGTGCAAATGCTTTCATCTTGTTCTTTGCTTCAGGCTTCATGCTGGCACGCAAAGGCCTCTGTCTTTTTCTTCCTTGCTGCCCAGCTTGGCACCAGCCCCCAGTACAGCCCGGCAGCCAGAAATCCAATGGGGAGTTGGGCATTTTGCCTACAGTATCACACACAACAGCTTTGCCTAGCCTGGATGACTGCCAGTCAATGTGTCTTTTGAAGCTTTTCCCCTCATTATTATTTCTTTAAAAACACCACCAGGCTGTTCCTAGAGCTTCCTAAAGCGTCCAAAAGGAAAAGTGAAGGTAAGCATGGCTTTTTCAGGCTGTGAGTATGGTGCATTTTGCAGGCAAAAAGATATCCTGAGCAAAGGCTATCCGAGTCTCTCCGTAAAGATAAGAGCAGGGAGGTTTCTGTGCATTCCTACTTGGCACATTACAGAAGAAAAACAACGAACAGTAGATAGGGTGCATTCTCCTGCAACCTCACCTCAGATTAACTAGGAAATGATCCAAGATCTTCCTACCAGCCACTGCCTAAAAAGTTGGAAATCTCGGATCATATTTCTGAGCTAATTCTAAGGATGTATGAACCAGCAAAATTTGAGCTCACCCACCGTTTCCAAATTCTGTACAGAAGGTCATTTCAACTTAAGTTAGCATCTGATCGTGCACTTTGCTTTTTTTTTCTTTTCGCATCAAAATCCATGTATGTTTGTGCATATTTTACCAAAAATACACATTGCCTATCTGCATCTTTGAAATGGAGAAATTCTTTTCCCATTGATTAAAGTATGCTTGTGTGTATTTTTCTGAAGTGCACATCTTTTTCATGCACATTATTCAAATCTCCTGTACCACTGAGTGCATTTTTTCTAGATCCACAAATCCTAATGCAAGCTTGGAAAAGTATGAATTTCAACCACAAATTGGATTTAAGTCCATGTTCCAGCTGGAAGGTGTGACCTGACATATCCTCATCCGAAATGAACTGAAATGAATTTCTCATACATCCCTAGATAATTCAAGGTCATAAAAATGCTCAGACTCCCATTATTTAATGCAAAGGAGCAGCAGGCCTGGCTAAATTGAATTGAGGGGAATTGAGGAGCAGCAGGGGCAAAAACTGAGGGGAAAGTCCATTCCTTGCAGGGACATATGAGGACCATACCTCAAAAAGGCCACAATACCTCAAAAAGGATAGCAGAACTGGAAGTCAGGCAAAAAGGGGCAACCAAAGCTATTAAGGGGCTGGAGCAACCTTTAGGATACAGGAAAAAGTAAATAAGAGTGGATGTAATAAAGTATAAATTATGTGTGGTATGAAGAAAGTGGATAGGGTGATGTTTTTCTCCCTCTCTCACAATGCTAGAGTCCAGAGCCGCCCAATGAAGCAGAACGGTGGGAGATTCAAGTCTGAGAAAAGGAAGCTCTTCATATGGTTAAACAATGGGATTTGCTATCATGAGATACAATTATGGCCAATCTCATGGGCAGCTTTAAAAGAGAGCTAGTCCAATCCATGGAGGAGAAAAATGCAGTCCTATGGCCTCTTGACATTGCCTGGGGGCACATGGTACTATCTGAAGTCCTGTGAACTCAGAGCTGGGACTTGAATAAGGAGCCCTGCCCACCCCTGCAATGGCCAGCATAGAAAGGAGTGTGCTGGCTGCCTTGCTGAGTTTGGAGGTCAGCCTTGGAGAAGGGAGAAAGGTGAGTACCAGCGAGATGGGAGGTGGCTTGGGCTGGTGGCTTATGCCATATCCAAATGGCAGCCCAGCTCCCTGCAGGGCACCCTTCTCTCTGCAGTGCTTCATCTAACTGGCAGAAAACCAGGTGAAGGGCAGGGAGCAACACGCGGGGCAGCAGAAATGGGTACTGCCACACATTACACTGAATGTAAGTCGCCATGTTTAGAGGCTGAAGTGCAGTGTGAATAGAAGACACAGGATTGTGTCACAAGCCAGCTGATGGTGATGACTAGTTAGGATGGCTATATATTACCTCCAGGATCGGGGCAATGTGCCTCTCAGTGCAGTTGCTGTCAAACATGAACAAAGAGCTGTTCTTGCACTCCTGTCCTGCTTGCGGGCCTTACGCAGGCATCTGTTTGGCAACTGTAGGAACTACAGCTAGATGAGACAGGCCTTTGGCTGCATCCAGCTGGATGTTCTTATTCTAAAGGCACAATCCTACGCACATTTAGACAGAAAAAGCATACAATTCTAGCAGGCCCCAGTCAGAATGGATTGTTTTTCACCCTGATGTTCTTATTTTAAACTGAGCAGAAAAAGAACTCAGGGGCGTGTAAAACACACTTTTCCTTTGAGGTGGGCTTTCAACAATCCCCTGAGGTTCTTTTCCAAGTCTGGCTTGGGAGAGCTTTGCCAGCATCTCTAATTCAAGCAAGCACAACTCATGCCTCCTTCTTCTGCTCTCTGCATTTCTGAAAATTCAAAGTTGTGCTTAGAGATTCCATATGTCTCTTCTTGGGTCTATAAAAGGATGAAGTAAAAAGAAATAGAGAAATTATTCTCACATAATCATCATATTAGAGTATTTAGATGGGTACTTTTTCATCACCAGTTGCTTTTGGCTAGGGAATGTCCTAGAACCTATTATAGAATGTAGATTTGTTTTATTCCTTTCCCTTGAGGTAGAAGTCAAAGTTCACCAGCTTAAGTAATCTGTAAGTAGCATATTACTTCGCATTCACTCGCAGGCATTGCAAATGCCTCTGGCACCGGTCAGCTTCAGTCTCTTCTGCTCTCTGCCTTTTATTTTTAGAGATGCGTGCAAACTGCTGCTTTTCCTCAAAAATTTCTGGAGTAAGTAAAGCCTCGGCAGATTTCCGATACATTTATTACGGATATGCAATGATGTTTCTGCCTCAATAATTTGGAACCAGGAAGGGTTTCCACCCCCTTCTTATGCAAGCACAGATGTTTTTGCCAGAGCTAGGTTCCTCGCTTTGCACATTCAAGGCAACAGACTGTTTCTTTGCGAAAGCTCTTTATTCTTCAAAGTATATCCAGTAAGCACAATCACCTCAGTATGAGTCTCTGAGTATGAGCAGAGCAGTTTGTTGAACCCAATCTAGCAAACACTTCCAAGAACTACTTCTGAGTACCCCAGACTCTCTCCTTTGGGGAGGGCCTTTGGGAGGTATGCCGCCCCTCTAATTGGCTTGCTCTTTTCTCCCAATGACATGCCATGGGACCAAGAGTTGCGACAGCCTTGGCTGGCTCCTGTCCCCCGTCCTCCCCCCCCCCCCCCGTCGGCTGTGGAGCCTGACTATCCTCAGAGTCCATCAGAACACCTGGAAAGGACAGCCTTGAGATAAGCTCTTCCACTTCCCCCTTTTCAAATGTCTGGGAGTGCCTGTTCCCAGGGTCCCTCTGGCTGCTCATCTAACAAGTTCCAATCTGCCTGGCCTTGGAATGCATGCCAAGAACAACCATCCTTTTCATTCCCAACAGTTTTCCTCCGCTGGGCCGGCCAGCTCTGCCAGCACCTGCATGGATTCATGATCCAACAGTGTCCTCCTTAGTGAAGGGCTCTGTTTCAAACTTCAGCTTGGCTACTCTTTGTATTTCGAGCTGGAGGAAGTTATACTGATATTTATTTCTATCCATTCTTCCTCCAGGGAAGAAAATCCCATGCCTGGCACCAGCCCGCTCCATTGCTTGCAGGCTGAGAGGAGGAGAGGAAGCATCTCCCGGCACCTTCAGCTGGGATGGCCGCCTCCTTGGCAAAAAAGGGCAACGCACCAACATGGAGGAGGTCACAGATCTGCAAACACTTTGCTTATGGGAAGTACATACAGATACACATTTCGAAGCAATTACTGGAATTTCAAGTGAATATCTCACCATACTGGGAGAGAGCAGGTGATCTACATGCCAGGTCAGTCTACTAATTGTTGATAAGTAAATACAAGAGCCCTGCTCAACCTTCTTATGGTTTATAAACTAAATCAGTCACGGACAAACCTTTAAACAGAGGATACCTTCAAATATAGGAAAGTTCTTTGACAGACCTTCAAATATTATTTACTGCATTTATATCCCAAGGCAGCTTACACAGATCTCCCTTTTTATCCTCACAACAGCCCTCAGTAAGTTAGACTGAGGGTGAGCAGCTGGCCCAAGTCACCCAGAGAGCTTCAGGGCTGAGTCCCCGGTCCAACATGCTAACGACTCTGCCGCACTGGCTCTCAACTGTCCTCTTTAAAGTTAGACACATGATCCCACTATCAGCCTGTTCCAGAGTCTATTTCTTGAGAAAATTTCCAGTCAAGTGGCCCTATGGGTTGGCAAGACAGCCATCTTTGCCTTTCTTCTGCAAATTGTGGAATGCAGTACATTTTGCTTCTATCAGTCTTCTGCAAGTCTCAATTATGAGAGGTTAATCCGTGGGACTTTGGCATATGGGAAATCCCTGTCTGGTAGCAGTTTGGCCCTTTCTGACACTTTACTCAGAGTAGCAACACAGCACAATCTATCCAGGTTTACTCAGAAATAAGACCCACTGTTTTCATTAGAGTATAGTCCCTATTAAGTGTGTTTAGGAAGGCAGCCTGGGATACTTGGGTTTTGTGTACACAAACACACCATGTATGGTTTGATTAAAAACTGAAACAAAGTAGCATTCTAATACAAAATTACAAGAACAACTGAAACAACACATTTCTCATGCTATCAAGATCCGCACATTAGAGTCTTTTTAACAGACCCTTAACCATCGAGGCCATTTCAAGGCTTGCTGGAATATATAAGTATGCCCCCATTTATCTTCTGAAAGTGAAGAGTGAGGCTTTTCTGAGAAAGTTCATCAGCTTGGCATTGCAACAGAACATGGCCCCAAGCAGCGTTGGAAGGCTTTTCCTGTGTGGATGGAATATTTTATGGGACAGGTCGTATCTCAGAACAGCATGGGCAGACTTTGCAGGGACGGACTTAGTTCTTGGCACCTCCACTTCTGCCCTACCTTTTCTATGAGCAGGCAGACCTATGAGATGCTGAACAGAGCAGGGTGGCTATGCCTCCTTTTTTACAGGGGGCAGTCCTCTAACTGAAGGCATCCTCTATTTCAGAAACTGACTAGTCTGAGTCCAGTTTGAAGATAACAACCCAGTTTAAAGATAACAAACCTTGAAGTTACCCATCAGGGTAGAGCAGACTGTGCAAGCTACACTCACTGGGTCAGAGTCTTTCACACTATGATAATAAGTACTCTATTTCTATTTAATTAATGAGATTTGCATCTGTACATATAGAATGGCATGAACCAAATTTATGCAAATCCGTGTTCTCTTTTGTCCCCTTTTTTGCCAATTCACAAGTGGCCACCCTAGAACAAGGTCTAGACAGGACTGAACTCTGCATGACTCCAACAGAAGGTATCCAGGGAGTTGGGGCAAATTGGAGGATGTTCTTTAAACCCACAAGGGTCTGTGTTCAAGGGAAAGACTAAATCAAAAAAACTTGTTACAAGCTCCATCCCAAGCTCTGACCCTAAGTGTGACTTAGTAATAATTTAAAGAGGAAGCATCTTATCTTGTGGCTATCATGGGTATACCTCCATTTATCTTCTCTGATAAGAGCTTACAGTTCATCGGAGATAAGACAGGGCTTTGGTTTCTGCTTCTTTGTTTAAAGAGCTGCCCAAAACAAGCAGCCAGGTACAAAAAAATGCCCAAAACGGACATTGTTTTTAAGCAATCATTTCTCTTTCCTTTTTACTCAAGAGTAGGCTGAGAGCCCAAGCATGAAGGTAAGGGACTCTAACCCCCAATATGCTTTAGAAGCTCACCCCTGTGCCTGCCATCAGTAATCTATAAAAGCAAATCCATCCCTACTTTGCAATGGAAATTGCAGGCATGGAAGTCCTTAGAGATAAGGTCTACAGTGTATGTGCACAGAGGAGATGGTTTAAAGCCCCCCCCCCCCTCAGGTTCTGATTTGGATTGGGGCTTCTGTGGCAAAGAAAGAAAGATATAATGGATGAAGTATGAAGTAAAGTATGAAAGGCAATTCGCTACAAAGGACTCGTGGTTTGCATGGAAATGATGTTTTCAAGGACAACCTCTGAGTTCCTCTGGATGAGCCATGGAGAGGTCTGGGCACATGGCCATTTTTTCATTTGCTAGTTCACTCTTGGCTAAGCGTTCCTACCAGGGACTGAGAAGATGCCTAATTTGCACTGCAGGCTTTCTAAAAGTAGCATTTAATCCCAAGGTGTGTCTTGAATCAACAAAGTATTGAATAGAAATCTCTTTCTATGAAAAAGGGAGCACTTCTTGCTTGCAGCTTCTACCGTTTTTTCTTAATAGAGAATCTCTTCACCTTGCACGTACTGCTTACCAGGGTGCATCTATGTACATGCATATTTTGTTGGAAAAAAGTGAACAGGTTTAAGACTTTTTGGACACTTTCTTCTATTTTGTTTACAAGAGGCAAAAGCTATTTTAAAGCAAATCAGAGCAACTCTTAGGTTGCATCTTTGCTTTAATTTGTGGATGTTCTTAACCACTCTGGGACACAATGTTGGCCGAAAAGTAGGATATAATAAATAATAACAGAAATATAGAAACAGAATGAGTCAGAAGGGGTCTCCCAGGCCATCTAGTCTGACCACCGGCTCTAGCTAAATAATAATTTAGCTAAATTGCTTTCAGCAAAGCTGTATCATATTTGTGGGCAAGCACTATTTAAAGGTGTACGTCTGCCATGAAAGGTAAAAAAGGCAAAGGTTCTCCTGCACAAGTGTGCCAGTCATTTCCGAATCTGGGGCTGGTGCTCCATTTGTAAGCCAAAGAGCCAGCATTGCCCAAAGATGCTTCCATGGTCATGTGGCCACGGAAAGCTGTTACCTTTCCCACCAAAGTGGTACCTATTTATCTACTTGCATTTAAATGCTTTTGATTGCAAGGTAGGCCAGAGCTGCGGCAAAGCAGAGGGTGCTCACCCTGTCATGTGGATTTGAACTGTGTACCTTCCAATCAACAGTCCAGTGGCTCAGAAGTTTAACCCGCTGCACCCAGGGTTAATGCTAAGGAAGCATGGGTGTCCGTCTGCTCATCTCAACGGGGCCCAGTCCTTTAAGCATCGTGAGGAAAGTATTGCCCCTCTCTCGCTCAAGGTTTCTCCCTTAGAAATGACTTCGGGACAGAGTAAGGCCCAGGGAAGAGCCAGCTTCAGGGGCTCAACAAACTCTGGTGCAGTCTGCCTTATCCTGTCAGACTTGACTGGGTCTTGTAGTCCCAGCATTCTTAATGAAAAAATAGCATGGCATGCATGATTTCTGGTGAGGTCTTCAGGAGTCATACAGAGAACATTATTACGAAATGAACTGGGGTTACAAGAAATGAACTGGGGTTACAAGTTTTAGTATCCTCAGCACGGGAATGATGCTTTGTATGCTATTCCCTCCAACAGGGTCCCAAGGAGGCCTTCTCCTGAGCAGGGATTCTGTTCCATATGTGATTTTTCCACTGGAAATATTGAAGTGTGCAGTTTCCATCAAATAGGAATGATAAATGAGGCTCAAATTCATCAAAGCTTCACCTAAAAGCTACATCACCTTTTTCCTATCCCCAGGGCAAGCAATTCAAGAATAAAAGTGTGAATTGAGATGCATAATTTTCAGTGCGAGCCCAAATACATACTTCTCTCTTTGACTTAAGCATGGCAATATATACTATTTTTCCTCTTCAAAATGGAGGCGGTTTATGTGTGCATTTTTCTGATGACTGGATTTTGGGAAAATGATTACAAGCTTGGAAGTATGAGAGCTTTACCACCAGAATATGCTCACATTCATGTTCAGTGGTGCTAATGGAGAAAATTCTAATGTTAAGCAGGCTGAAACCAAATCTCACGCAGTCTGTGTGGTGCAGTGGTCAAGAGACTGGGACTGGGACTCAGGCAATCTGGGTTCTAGGCCCTGCTCACCCACGGAGCCAACTGGTTGACTCCCAGTCCAACCTACCTCCCAGGGTTGTTGTGATGGGCATAAGACTGACAGCAGCAGCAGAATGATGTAAGCTGCTTTGAGTTTGTAAGAAAAAAGCGGGATATAAATCTTATAAATAAATACTGTCCCCAGAAGGAAAATGCCACTCCCACAGAGACCAGAGTCCTGTTCTCAAGCATCCCACCAGGTTCCTCTTTCTTTGTGTTGCTGACTGAATGCTCAGAATGTTCCCCATTAATAGCCAAGGAAGATGCAAAGTTGAAGTACAGCCACCATGCACATGGTAATAAGGCTGACATTGTTTCCAGTCTCTAGGAATCAAATGGCTAGAGCTAATTCTCCAAGAGAAAGACAGAGTTAGAAAATATGAAAAGGACTCTCCTGGTGCTGGATACTATACATATATTCACAGAGCATGTCATCCTAGGTAGTTGTGGTTTTGCTTCATGCATCTGATAGTTATTATTTTTACATCTATATCCCTCCTTATTTCTTCTTGCAAGGAACCTGAGGCTGTTCACATGGTCCCCCTCTCTCAATGTTATCCTCACAACAACCTTGTAAAGTAGGTTAGGCTGAGAGTCAGTGACCACTTGAAATCACCCTGCTGGCTGTATAGCCAAGAGGGAATGAAAACCCAAATCTCCAAGTTCCAGCTGAGCACTAGAAGCACTACACCTCATCGGCTCGCCGGTGTTCCATGGACAGAGGTCATTCCTATTGCTACATGGCGATCCTGTGATCCACTGACCGTGCTGATTTGCAATGAACGGAACATTACTGGTAAAAGCTGACTCAGCTGCAGCTGAATCACTGATCCCTGAGATGACAGGGAAGACAGGCTAGCTGTTTGACTGCCAGGCAATCCCCCACTCTTGAAGAATGGTCTGAAGCACAGCTCAAAGCCTCTTTACTTGAAAGTAAGGCCTACTGAGTTCAGTGGGATTTATTTACTGGGAAAGATGCTGAGCATTGCTGTCTCAGTCAACCACAAGACATATATGCAGTTGGCATTCCTAGAGCTGAATCATTTTCTGTTTCTAAAATATTATTACCTGAGTGGGAGCCACTGTGGTGTGCTGGACTGGAGACTTGGGAGATCGGGGTTCTAGTGCCCATTCGGCTGTGAAGCTCACTGGGTAACTTGGGCAGTTGTCCTTACAGGATTGTTGTTATGAGAATAAAATGGAGCTAACCCTACCCCTGTGCTCCTCACAAGAGGAAAAAAGACAAGATATTGCTGCTATGTGATAGCAGCAGCAACAACTCATCAATTTTCATTGTGAATCACTTCCTGTAGCCAAGGGTACACAATCTCAGACTAAATCTGGCCCAACAGGGCTTCCAATTCAGCACTCTGGGACTCCCCAGAAGGCCAAGTTTCCTTCCCTTACCCACTTATTTATTTATTAAAACATTTTTATGTCGCCCCATTCGTCAGAGCCTCGGGGCGGCTTACAACATTAAGTTAAAAAATACAAACATTAAATTACACCATTAAATTAAAATGTTTGTAAAATACAAACATTAAGTTAAAATGCAAAAAATAACAATATAAAATAAGTCGCCCTGGCCAGATAAAATCCAATAATATTAACAATTAAAATGCCGCTTAAATAAAAAGGTCTTCGCCTGGCGCTGAAAAACAAATAACGACAGTGCCAGGCGGACCTCTTTGGGGAGCACATTCCATAAATTAGGCGCCACCGCAGAGAAAGCCCTCCTCCGAGTACCCACCCTCCTGATTTCTTTCACGGAGGGTTCCCGGAGAAGGGCCTCTCCAGCAGATCTCAAGGGGCGGGTGGGCATATATGGAGGTAAGCGCTCCTTCAGGCCAACCACCTATCATATGCTAATTTCCTGACCCTTTGCCCTTTTTCCCACAGTTTAAAAGGTTGGAATGCCTTTCCAAAGGCTTACTCGCAGTAAGAACTTTAAGCTAAAACATGGTGGCATTTGCTCTTTCTGCCAGTTTGGATTAGGGGCAAGCAGCATGTCACTCTGAGCCAAATCTTGTAGCTTTGGTTGTCCTAATAGGTTTAGGGAAGCAAGAAGGCTACTTGGGTATGCAGAGTAGAACCTGAGAGCCCACTAGAACCCAGGAACCTTCTGGCCTACAGCCATGTGGCAGCTGACCACACAAGCACAAAGCCAACTATTCTACATTCTGACCTCAGCAATCTGCTTGTGTCAATATTTTTGAGGTTTCCTATTTATCAGCTTCAGTGCTATTTTCATGCATCTAACCATTCAACATCTGGAACCAATATTGTATGACAAGTGAGGAAGTGATGGTAGTTGTATAAAGTAACCTTTCAAACTTGTGACAAGTGCTTTAGAAATTCACACTGAGACAGAAAGAGTGTGTGTAATTATGATTACATTAGAGATGCACATATTTCAAACACCCTATCTTGTCACTTTCCCCCTTAAGACTTTCTTGACTTCTGTATAATTCTGAGTATTAGCTGAAAGATGACAAGAAAAACACGAACACTGAAGATTCAGTAAAGAATAATAAAGCTAAAATTCATTAAAATATAGATCTAAACTTATAGATCACAGAGAAATATATTTCATATACCCATGACAAACATAATTTTATTAAAGTCACAATCATTAGCAGAAAAGAGGCAAACACACATCCAGTCAATTAAAATCTTCTGAAAACAGTAGCAAAAAGACATTAGTAGAGCAATCAAATAGAGATCTATTCAGAAATAACTTCCAGTAAAGTCAGTGTATGACTGCAACTCCCCGGGAGTTGTACGGTTTTCTTCTGTCAAAACATGCATAGGATTGCATCCAAAGAGCTGAAGCCTATGCAAATATAGTTAGAAAAAGGTCCTCCAATTTTAATAACAAACTCAAGGCAGCAATCCAAACTCACTACAAAGGGGAGTATTACAAATGCACAAGTTTTGATCAGTGATCCAAGTACTTGCCAAATTTGGTATTATCACTAGTCTTCAGTAGCATTATAAAGCTACCTTTTTTGAAGGGCTTATGAGTAGTATCAGAAAGGGATGAGAACGTTTGCCTAACTGATGATATGGTGATGGAGTGGTGGTTATACATTAGGAAAGGCAATCTAAAAGCAAACAACCTGGGGTCCTACTGTCACCACCATTATCTATCTATGCTGGTTTGATAGGTACATTTGGTTAAATGAAACTCTTACAGCCAGGACCAGTCTGCTCCAGCTAATAGACAAAACTATAGGAGCATGAAACATCATGCCTAATTACTATCCAAGGATACCACTCAGTAACTGTTGTCGGGAAATATGAGCAAGAGGATGCTTATGTCCAGCTTGTAGGTTTCCTGCACGTATCTGCATGGCCACTGCAGGAACAAAATGCTGGAATGGAGAGGCCTTTGGTCTAATTCAGCAAGTTTCTTCTGATGTTCTTACATACTGGTCCAAAGATTCTTTGCAAGATAGGTCCTCACAGGTCATGGTTTACTTTGCAGTGTGGTTGCTCACTGCTGCTATATTCAAATTATTGCTTAGTTTTGTTTTACATCTCTGTAAGCCACCTTGGGAAGTTGGGGTGTTTACTGGAGGGCAAAGGGTGCCCAAAAACATGAGACACACTTTTATTAAGTAAGTAAAGCTACCCAAAATGGATAAAATGATCTGGATATTTTTCCCTCCTAGAGATAGTCAAGTATTAAACTTCACGTGGAGCTAAACTTCTCAGGTATGAAACCCAGGTTTCCCACCAGTACTGGTACAGAAGTGTCCATCTCATGTGAAATGGTGAGCTTTAGTGGCCAAATGTCAGGTAAGCCAGACAAATAAAACAGCCTTGAAGTTGAAACAGGAAGCATTTTAATAGCTTTCCTGACCCATTCATATGGGTACATTCAAGCTCTGCTGGCTTGTTGGCTTTTCTTGGAGAATAAAGCAAGAGTTGAGCTCCAGACATTTAAATGTTCTTCACAGTTTGCTCATTATATGGCCAGACTGCAGTCAGTGCTGATAAGTAAGATACAGTCAAGGCGCAGAAAATAATTTTACGCAAGTTTAAAAGAGCCTTGATGTCTCTTGCCACCATCACCACCCACAAACCCCCCAGTGCACAACAGCTTGTGATTCTTCATATTTGGAGCATTTGAAATGAATCATTTGTGAACAATCTGCATGCCTGCAATTAATTGCTCTAGAAAATGGTGGGATCGTTTTGAATAATGGATGAGGCTCAGTAATTGTACGATCTGTTCACAGAGGACTTGCCAATAGAAAAAGGCGGGAAAGGGAGCTAAACAGCAACAAAATGAATCAGTGAATTCAGCACCCTGGGAAAAAAAACTGTCTGTATTCACATACAGTATAGTCAGCCCCCTCGAAATAATAGGCTGGGCATTCGAGATATTTAAAGAGGAAGAAGTTTATATAAGTTTCCTAGAACATCAGATGATTTATTGTACTGACTGTATTATGGCGTGTTGTAAACTGCCCAGACAGCTTCATCTATTGTGCATTAGAGACAAAAATTAAATAGCAAGCAACGAAGGAAGGACAGACGGACAGACAGAAGGGCAAAACTGGAAATGCTGGGATTCTGATGGACAAGAAATCTGGCTCCATCATCAAGCCTCGCCATAGATTCCCAGAACAATGCATGCCTCCACTCATTCACTCTCAGCCGTGCTGGGGTTGCTAACTGTGGTTCAATCATACACCACGATGGAATGCATGAAGGAACTATGTTTACATGGTCAATCGCCTTTGTCTTCCCTACCAAGTCTGCACCCTCTCTTCTAGCCAGAGTATTATTTATTTAAATGTTACATATTTTAAACAGTATTTTGAATCTTAAATTACACTCTTTATGGGAAGCCCCTCCTGAATTGGCTTGATCGAACTTTTCCAAAGGCTTTCAGTGTGTCACCTACATTATTACAGTAATTATTACATCTGTTCTACAAAGTCAGCCTGTATGTTGATGCCCATATTACAGAATATGCCTAGAATAGGGATGGCAAATCACAAACCTGGAGCCAATTGCAGCTCTCCTGAGGTTCCAGTCTGGCCCTGTGAAGTTTCTCGCCTTTCCCTGACCCAATCAGAATTCCCCCAACCACAAATCATTTTGAGATTTCCTCGATTTTCCACCCATTCTAAAATATCCCCCATTACATTTCCCCCCATTCTAAGCTTCTCCAAAGGCTTAATTCCTGATGGTTAGAGCTTTACACTAAAAAAGCTTGTATTTTGGATATTTTGGTAGTTCCCAACTTGCCTCTCTCCCTTTTGCCCAATAATGTAGCTTCTGAAAGTTTCCCAGAAATGGAATTCAATCTTCAGACTGAAAGAGATTCTGCATGTCTGGCCAAAGAGAACTTCATGAATTGAAACTCAAGCCAGGATATCAAAGCTCATGCTATTTGCTTTGACAGTTCCCAATTGCCACATAAGACAATGAATGTGATAGCACGGACCACATTTTGGACTGGATATTCTCTTCAAGCTGAAAGTCAACAGAAATAATCTTAAAGGTTCCCAGACAGGTTTTCGTTGGGCTAGACGACCTTCTGTTAGAAGAAAACACTGCAGTTTTCCCCATCTCTCCACTGATAGATAAGCAGAAGGAGGCAATTTCTGACAAATCCCTTCAGACAACTTTCATATGTCCTTGGTTGGTTGATAGCTGTTGTCAAATTGTTATCTGCAGATGTAGTTGGTTTTACACGCATATAGTTTCAACTCTTCTATTTGAAAAACTAGCGATAATGTTTATGAGGCAGCTGGAATTGTTGAAGCCATTCGTTCTCACCTTTAGTGATGTTATGAATCAGCCTTACCTTCTGATGGTCCTTAATAATGTGGACCGGGCCTCATTATGGAAGGTGATGATGATGCTGGTTGGTGGAAGATCTGTACGATAGTGCAACGTAGTACATCTGAATGAAGAAGGAGACAAAAAAGGTTTACATTATAGAATCTTACAGGGTGACTTTCAGTGGTTTTATTTACTATATTTATACCGCACCTTTTTCCTGCAAGGAAGCCACAGTGCTTACACAGACCTCCTCTCCATCTCCATTTATTCCCACAACCACCCTCTGAGTTGGGCTGGCGTGAGAGTCAGCGGCTAGACTGGAGTCACCTAGTGAGCTTCATAGCTGACTGCAGACTAGACCTTGGATTTTCCTGACTTCAAGGCCAACACTCTATCTCTCTGTCTATTTATATTGTGATTTATATCCTGCCTTTTTCCTATAAAGGGCTCAAGGCAGCTTACATCATCTCTCCTCCTCCATCTTATCCCCACAACAATAACCCTGTGAGGTAGGTTGGGCTGAGAGTCTGTGACTGGCCCAAAGTCACCCAGTTGGCTCCATGGCTGAGCGGGGACTAGAACCCAGATCCTCTGAGTCCCAGTCCCATGCTCTTAACCACTACACCACACTGGCTCTCTAGTCCAGCCTTCCTCAATCTGGTGGCCTTTAGAAGCATTTGGACCACAATTCCCAGAGTTCCTGTCCAGCAGAGGCATTTACTTGGAATTCTGGGTGTTGCAATCCAAATGTGTCCAGAAGGCACAAGGCTGGGGAAGGCCGTATTAACCACTATGCCAAACTGGCTCTTTCTACTACTTATTGCATTAAAATGGAAAGGGATAATTGAGCCAGTAAGTTTTGCTGCTGTTGTTTGGCCTGTCCCCAGTGCTATTTAACATCTGCAAGAAACTGCTGTGTGGGGACATCTGGAACTCTGGAATGCACTGCCATCAGTGTGTTGATGACATGTAGCTTTATTTCTCCTTTTCATTGTCAGCAGGTGAGGTTGTGGAGGTGCTAAACTGGTTCCTGGCTGTGACAATGGCCTGGGTGAGGGTTAACAAACTGAAAGTCAATCCAGACAAGACTGAGTTGCTGCTGGTGGGCAGTTCCCTTGACCGGATGGGGGATGTTCATCGTGTTCTAGATGGGGTTGCACTCCTGTGGACAGAGCAGGTTTGCAGCTTGTGGGTACTCCTTGATCCATCTTTGTCATTTGAGGGTCAAGTGGCATCAGTTGCTCAGAGTGCTTTCAACCAACTTTGGCTGGTGGCCCAGCTGATCCATACCTGGGCAGAGATCACCCCTGCTTCAGCAATCCACACTCTGCTAAATTAGATTATTGCAATGCACTCTACATGGGGCTGCCCTCGAAGATGGTTCAGAAGGTGCAGCTGCTCCAGAATGCAGCAGCCAGATCAATAAATGGGACCCAGAGGTCCAAACACATAAGGCCAGTTCTGGCCTGACTCCACCAGCAGCCTATATGCTTCTGGTTCCAATGCAAGGGGTTGTCTTAACCTATAAGCCCTACACGGCTTGGGACTGCAATACCCGTGGGAGTACTTCCCTCAGTCCCAACCTACCTGGTCACTATGCTCAACCTCTGGGGTCTTCCTTTGAATGCCAATCTCTTAAGAGGCTCAGAGAGCTGCAACTAAGGGGAGGGCCTTTTCTGTGGTGGTCCCCCATCACTGGAATGAACTCCTTGCTGTGGCCTGCCTTGCACCAAATTTGTCATCTTTTCAGTGTCAGGTCAAGACAGCCCTCTATGCAAAGGCCTTTAAAGATTGGTCAGGGGCCTTGGTCAGTTCTTGCTAGGTAATTCTACTGTAAAGCCATTTTAAATTAATTTCAACTCTTTTAACGTTGTTGCTTTATATTATTTGTATTCTGTCATATTGTTTTGTTTTATACCTTGTTGTAAACCAACTAGAGAACTTCAGCTATGGGGTGATACAGACAGGAAATAAATAAATAAAACCATTCATTCATGCACTGCATTGCTGTACCACCCATCAGAAGCAAAATTAAAGATTAAAACCATAAATTATGCATCTATAATAAAATGCAATGTAAACTGTAAAGCCAATTAAAACAGCCACAGAATAAAAAAAAAAAAAAACCAGAGTAAAACCTACATCAAAGGACAGAAGCGATATAAGGATCTAAAAAGCACTAACACTTTTTAGCCTGGGAGAATAAAAGGGTCTTTACTGGGTGCTCCCAAAGACTGCAATGTGAGTGCTGCATGAGCCTTTCTGGGATGGCATTCCACAACCAGGGCACCACCTCTGAAAATACTGCCTCTCTGGAAGCCATTCATCTTATTTGAAAAGGCCAGCCAGAGACCTTGGACTTGATGACCTGAGAGTCAAGATGAATTGAGAGTCCAGGAAGCGATAGACAAAAGGAGATGCTCTTTCAAATAACCTGCCCCCAAGTCATTCTGGACTTTAAAGATTAATACCAGCACTTTGAATTGGGTCCAGAACTGGACTGGAATCCAATGCAGATGATAGAACAGACAGGTAATCTGATAGTAACATTCACTTGCAGGTAACAGTCTTGCTGCCTTATTTTGTACTAGCTGAAGTTCTCTGTTGCTTTCAAGCGCAGTCCCATGTGCAGCTAAAGAGAGACTTCCACTTGTTCTAACCTTATTTGTACTTCCAGACTAATATACAGATCAGAACCCATTCATTCCTCTGACTGCTCTCCTCTACAGATTTCAGGATGCAGTTATTAATTCAAAGTTTTCATATAAGAAGTGTGTATATTAGGAAAAGCTGCATACAAATATGTTTACATTAGAGAAAATAAAAATGAATTAAAATTAAGTGAATTCAGTGTGTGGGCATGTGCACCTCTCTCTATGTGCATGCATGTGTGGTTTTCCATTTTCAGACTGATGCAAAAAGTGGACAGAACTGACTTATGCCTGAGTATGTGTGAAACTGACACAAACCACAGATGTATTGGTAAATTCATCCTTACATACAACACACTGATATAATCCAACCTGGAGATTACCAAAGCACTTATATATGTAGCAAGGATACCTCTGCCCATATAGAAGCATACTTGGTATTCAGCCTAAGGTGTCTTTTTTAAAGGAAAAGTTCTTCTCTACAGAGGATCACACTGAATCTCACTATATTGACCCTCATTTAGTTCATTCCCAAACCTAGTTCAGAATACCCACTGCCTCACCTGGATGGTATCAGAAGAGGGAGTAAGTCCTGCGTAGGCATTCTTCTTACTGATTGCAGGAAGAGGAGTGAAAAAGATGTGCCTTCCTCCACATCTCCACAGTATCTCCACAGCTACATGGAACTCCTTGTTCAGACTGCTGCCCACCATATGAGCCGTATGGCAGTCTGAACTGGCCAGCCTCCTATATAGATGAGGCTCCCTACACAATCCAAGATCCTGAAGAGGGACACCTCACCTCCCATGATACCAAGAAGAATGCAGTAACCAATCTATACAACTGAGTGTCATCTGCATAATAGTGACACCTCAGTCCACATTTCCAGTGGTTTCAGGTAGGCGTTAAACAGCATGGAAGATAAACTCAGCCCTGTGGAACCCCATGGCATAATTATCACAGGGCAGAGTAATAATCCCTTCTGCAATCCACAATCCAAGTAGAAATGGAGTCATTGAAACACAGTACATGCAAGCCCCAAGCTGGGCAGCTGAACCAGAAGGATACCATGTTCAAAGGTTCTGAAAGCCAATGAGACATCGAAGAGAACCAAGAAGTCTCACTTCCTCTGTCCCTCTCTTGACAAAGCCATCCCACAGGGCAACCTAGGGAGTATCTGCTCTAATAACTAAGCCTAAAGGCCAACTGAAATAGAACTAGAAATCAGTTTAGTCCTGGGACAGGGGCCCACATATGCAGCCCATTACGTTGAGTTCCTGCTCTTCTACATGTACTTCTAAGCCACGGCACTAACTGTCTTAGCCTCAGTGTAAGCTTTGGGTTAGACAAAAAGAGAGAAAAGGTGAGATGTCACCACCGTGTTAACAACCCCACACCCCCAAATCTGTACATGAACTTGCCTGTCTCATATATGCTGAAGAGAGCCGGAAACATAGAAAAAAAGCAAGTCAGGAGGGGTCTTCCAGGCCATCTAGTCTGATCCCTGGCTCCAGCTGACTCCACTTGTGTAATCCCCAACAAGGAATCCTTCAAGAAAGACTCATGAAGAATACTCTGGGATACAAGACCAGATTTCCCATGCTGCCTTCAGTTATGCTCTTGTTAAGAAAGAACAAAACTGCACACAGACAAGGCTGGGGGGTGGGGGGCGGTTGCAGTTGAGGAAGAAGCAGCAAGCTGCTGAGCACTGATCATTTTGGACCTTCCTGTGGACAGGGCTCATTCTCACAGGAAATCTTGTTGGCTGAGATTAGGCTTTTCAGAATGGCTCCAAAAATGATGGGACTATTTCTCCAGAAAGTAGATAACCTGAGTTTCTGCAATTCTCTCTCATATCTTTGCTACATTAACATCTTTGGTATGCATTTTATTGTTTAATGGCCTGATTGGGCAGGAACTCTATCTGATATAATGCATTAAAAATGTAATTTTCCTGTTCTGACAGAAATATCGAATCCTTGAGTCATAATGTAATTTCCATTTATCTCCTTGTTCCATCTTTTTGAACAAGCTATTCAGCTGGTCGATTGTTCTTTTCAAGGGACATTCTTTTCAAGAATGGCTGCACCCTCAGAATAATCTGTATAAATGGTGTATTTTCTTTCACCTTTCCATAGTTCGCTATCTTCTATCATTGAATGCTCTACTGTTGTTTGCCTACAATATCTTTCCATTTTATTTGCTGCTTGTGTTTCCGTAGTGGTGTGACTGGTATCTGTCCAAGACAGAAGGTATGACTTCCAGCCTGAATTCCCAACACTTCTTATTTTTACATTTAAAGGAATGCATTTTGTACATTTTCACTGGCGCTCGAAGTCGACAACCCATCAACTGTCTTGCGTCCAAGAAACCATATGGACAGCCTCCTTCTGTATCATCCTGCCCACTCCCTAAGTTCAAAGGTTATCTAAGGCAGAAGCATGTTTGAGTTGGATGTGATGGAGGGTCTGCAGTGCAGCAGCACCAGATCTCAGCGGCTGTACTCCTTGCTCAGTGAAGAGCAGTTGGCCCTTTTTCTGCTTTCTGGGAAACACGGGAAACTGCTTTACACAGAGTGAAAACATTGCCCGTCTAGCTCAACATTGCTGGCCCTGGTTTCAGGCAAGATTCCTCTCCACCATCTACCTGGGACCTTCTGCAGGCAAAACTCATGCTCTCAGCAATGGGCCCATGATAAGTAGCTGAAGGCTGCTTTATTCTGGAAGGCTTTCGCTACATGCAGCTGATGACATTCTTGTGTCTGGCTTTTAACAGCTGTTCTGCTCTGTTTGGGTGTTTGATATTGAAGTTCAATATAGTTTATAATGATGTACACCACCCAGAATGGTGCTTTTGCACCCAAAGGGAAGAAATAAGTGGGTGGGTGGGTGGATGGATCCCCCCCGCCCATTTCATACTTGTACTTTCTTGGCTTTGTTTGTGATAGGTGGGTCCAGTCTTAGAACCTACTTTAATGCTAAGGCTCAGCCTTGTAAGATGTGAAGACTTTTCCCTTAATCGAATGCAGTCAATACGTGCACAGTTGGGTTGATGAGGAAGGCTTCAGTGGGTAGGGTATGTCTTCTGAAGAAGATCTGACAGTTGGCACCCATCACCCGCCTGCTCGTCTTTGTCAGCTGCCTTCCTCAGTTTTCTCAATGTTCTTTGCGTAAATTAGAGAGAAGCTCTTCTTTCAAACAGCACCTAAGGAAAGAATCCTACAGTACAGCATTTCTTTAGGGATATCAGAGTTTTGTATAAGATTAACAGGCAGACTGCCACTCCATAGCCTATGTTTATTTATCTGATGTATAAAACCATATCCAATAGTCCCAAGCCGGACTCTCTGGGCAGTGTTCCCTCCGCGTTTGCCCTTGCTCCAATCACTACTTATTCATTGCTTCATTGAGTCACCCTGGACAAAAAGTGCAGTTGGCTTGTATTCATTGCTTCCATACTCAGTTTACCCTGCTGTTCATTCTGCTTTTGATATCTGAATGCCCTTATTGCGAAAGAGCAGTAAATCACATGCTGCTTTGGCTGAATTAACAGTATGGATACAGAGCAAGGTTTTCACGGCATTCTGAATGGACAAGCTGCATCTCCCTGCCTCCCTCTCACCACGACATGCCCAGTTCTGAAGCATCCCATTCAATAAGCAATAGGACCTTTTGTGTGCTGATCCTCTGGATATTTGCCTTTCATCACATCAAGAATCATTCTGATTGTAGCCTTAAAGCACTAATTGGTTTCCTTTACAAAAGAGCATTTTTTTCTTTTTTTAAAGCTCCTTTGGACATTCCCCATCCCGAAATTCTTTGCTGCATATGTGTTTTACAAATTATGTTTGCATGTGTTTATGAGCCATAAAGGGTTACTACTTGCTGTTCTGCTCTCAGATTCTTCTCCTGTCTCTCTGAGGCAGGGGAACCAAAAAGGGAAACTTCAAGCAGGGAGGGAGGGAGGGAGGGAGGGAGGGAGGGAGGAAGGAAGGAAGGAAGGAAGGAAGGATCTACCTCCTTGATGTACCAAAGAAGGGGGAACTTGGCCCCAAAGTACCTTAAGGTGTATTAAATGTGGTTTACTTCATCACTAGAGCTATCAAATTATCATTATCAACGGGGAAAATCCAGGCAAGACATCATAGTATATATAGTTGTAGCAGGAGATACATAGATAGCTATATTCAGTTTAGGACATACATAGCATGAAAGGCCTTGGTTGGAACAAGTTCACTAGCAAACAAAGTTAAGTGCTTGAGTTACCTTGGTAGATTAAAAGATTTGGGAATCACTGCAAAATCCCAAGGTCACTTTTTAATACAAGTCATGCTAGTTTTAGGATTTAGGCCAGGATCACCAAATAAGGGGTGGGGGGAGTCCAAAACTGCAGGCAGGTAGCATGAAGTCCTCTATTTGGCATTGTATCCAGTGTTCCCGACCTGCAAGATGGAGGTCTCTAGTCTGGCCAATGATCAATGTAATACAGTCTGGATGCTTATCTGAAGTCATTTTGTCAGAGAACCTGAGGAGGACACCAATGGGACTCCGTTCAGGATGATCAAGGACTTCACTATAGGGTCAGATCTATCAGAAAGTGACCTGCATATAACCCTGACTATATATGCAAGATTTGTTGTGGATAACTTTTACAGCTCATAACAACATAATAATCAAGAGCAGACACTCCTCAAAAGTATTTGCATGTGATTTGAAACATGGAAAAAAGATAGGTCCTCCCTATACGGTTCCTAAATTGTTCTAACATAGAAGAGTGAATCTATTTCTGATTTTTTTCAGTTTCTAATTTTTCCATTGTTAAGTTCAGTTTCTCCAAAATGTTGAGCATTTAAAAAAAGCATGTGGAAATGTGTATGCAATTTTTGTGTGCATTTCTCCCAATACATGCATTTTCATATACATTACACAAGTTAATCTGGTATATACAGTATGTGCAATTGTCCTACCATTATTTATGAATGTTTCAGTGATATATACATTTTTGTGTGCATGTCTTGATGTACAACTCCATCGTAAAATTTGGAAAAGTGCACATTTTGCTAGGAAACATTTTGCTAGAGCTACTAAGTAGAGATAGTAGCTACTTTAACAACTTTCACTGGACTATCTAAAATGGTGTCTTACTAACAAGGCTGACTCCATGTTTGAGGGGACCTTCAGAACAGTCCACTCTGATAGGCCTCCATCTACATCAGTGCCCCATTCCTAATGGGCTTCCTTACCAGATGGCTGCAGTAGGAAGCAAGAGAAATGGTATTCCAGTAAGAGCCAGATAGGAAGCCACCAATTTAATTTCCCACAGTGCCCCAGATGGGAAAATTGAAATCGTGGCTCCCCAGATCTAGCTACCCAGCACTGATTGGAAAATTCCAGGCATATGCCAGTAGTAGCTTCCATTGTGGCTCTTGGGCCATGACAGATGCCCAAGAATGCCACCTCCTGAGAGTGGACAAGGCCAATAATCAAATTACTAACTTGTCTCTAAATTATTAATTTATTTAAAACAAATTCTATGCCATCCATTACTAAAAAAAGTCTCTGGAAGGCTCACAAGGTTACTGGCAAGGCTGGCATCAAAGATGAATCACATACCAAGGTAGGGATGTAAAGATTAGGGTTAGGGTTCTAGTTTTTGTGCGCTCTCCAGACCCTTTCCCCCCATACTCATCCCTAGCCAGAAAGTGAGCAGAGCCGAGATCAAGTCTGTAAAAGTTCAGGAACACTAGTGGTTTCTTTGTGCACAGTAAGAAAGTACATAACTCTTTGTGCAAAATGGGTGAAGTCTGTAATTTTTGTGCAAAGTACAGAAAACCCCTAAGTCAGATATGTGGAAGCCTAACTCCACTTGTTCTCAATTCCTGTATACAAACACTTGATGCACAGAGAAAGTGGGCTAGAGTTCACAAAGCCAAGCTGAGGAATTTCAACGAATTCCCACTCCCAGACTGGATTCCTCACACATCCCTATGCCAAGGGCCCCGCCTCTGGGGACAAGAACCCCATGGAGTTGACCCTCCTTTTCACCATTGCTATCCCCCATTCTGGCCCTCAAAATGGATGCCGTGAAAAGGAGGAGCAGTAGATCCCACTGCTCAAGCCCTCACTGGCTCATTGCTTGTCAAATAAGCCAGTGGTAGCAATGAAGAGAAATGGGAACAATAGCAGCTGATGACAGTGGCTGGGAGAATGGCCCATTGAGGGTCTCTTGCCCTCACAAGCCCTTAGCTGGTGCTGTTCATTAGCAGACCCCTTTAGTTATATGCCTAAGCCTGGAAAAGGTTCTGATCATCTGCCCAGCTTTCCCTCCTGTGAGCTTTCTGGGGGTGGTTCTCTGGGTCTACACACTGCATTCCAGATGCTCTCTTGGAAGCTGGAACACTTTTGGAGCACCAGACGTTTTTAATTGATTCAGACTGTTCTGTCAATATTGACTCCAGCAGGGCATAAGGAATCACTCAGAGTTTATGTTCATATTTGATTTATGCTGTATGCACAGGTTTAAAATTTGTAAAAGAGAAGAAATAAAAGCGGAAATCTCAGAAGAGACATCTAATTGTTTTCCACTTCGTGCAGTTATCATCCAGCACAATAATACTGAGACTAACAGCACAATGCACGGAAGGTGAGAGAACAGAGGAGCCCTTGGGTAGTACCTTAGGCAAACCATTCCAAGGTCTAAATAGCTGCAGTGGAGGCCTTTCCTTGGATATACGGTGCCTTGCAGGAGTGTTCACCCCCTTTGCCTTTTCCACTTTTTGCCAGGTTACAGCCTGGAAATGAAATGGATTTAACTGGCACTGCTAACAGTTGACACACACAAGATTCACAATGCTGTGAAGGGGCAAAGTATTTTTTAATTGGGGCACAAAGGTTAAGTAAATAAAAACAATCTGGTACTTGACTGTTGCAGAAGTATCCATTCCTGCAGTATATTCTAAGTAGAAGCACCATGTCAGCAATTACAGCAATTGCAAGTCTTATGAGTGAGTCTCCATCAACTTTGTGCATTTGGATCCTATACTGTTGGTCCATTCTTCCTTGCAAAACTGCTCCAGCAATTTCAGGTTAATGGGAACCACTGGTGAACACTAATTGTCAGGTCTTGCCACAAATTCTCAATCAGATCAAGGCCTGGGCTTGGATCAGGCCATTCTAAGACATCTAGGTTCTTCTTTTTAAACCACACTAAGTTACTTCAGCTGCATGTTTAGGATCACTGTCCTGCTGGAAGATGGACCTTTACCTCAGTCCCAGTTCCCCTGCAGACTGAAACAGATAGTCCCCTAGAATTGCCCTGTCTTTGGCTCCATCCATCTTGCCCTCAATCCTAACCAACTTCCCAGTCCCTTGCCCTTAATCCTGACCATCATGCCCGTGACATTATGTTGCTGGCATCACGCTTTGCCATGTGAATGATTTTCTCAGGGCCAGAAGAATGGCTTTGTGCCACACACAGTGTGTTGCAGCAAGGCCACAAAGTTCAGTTTGGTCTTATCAGACTGGAGAACCCTTTTCCATGTGTCTGCTCTGCCTTCCCTATGCCTTTTTGCCAACCCAAATGGGATTCGATATGTCTTTCTACAGTGGCTTTCTTCTCACACTTCCATAAAGTCCAGGCTTCGAGAACCTCCAGGTGATAGTTCGTCCAAGGATGTTTTCCCACATTTCAGTTGCGGATGTTTCTAGACACTTCAGAGTTACCACTGGCCTCATGGTTGCTGCTCTGACTAATGCCTTCCTTACTCGGTCACTGAGTTTTCGTGTATGGCCTCCTCTGGGCAGAGTAGCAGTTCAGACATTTCAAAGGATTTAATAGTGTTCCGGGGCACATTCATAATTTGGGGTGGCTGTTTTGTTGTTTGCTTTGTTTTTGTTTGAAATCCAACCCTGATTGGTGCTTCTGCGTAACTTGATCTGAAAGTTGCCTTCATGAAGCTGTTTGCTTAATTATGCTAGCCTAGAATTGCACAAAGGTGGACTCCATTCACTAAAATATGTGATTTCTGGAGGCAGTGCATTAACAGCACACAGGGTGAACACTTTTGCAACAAGTGCCAGTGTATTTTTGTTTACTTAACTTTGTGCCACAATAAAAATAGTTTGTACCTTCACATTGTTGAGTATCTTGCATACATCAAATGGTCACAATGCCAGTTAAATCCATTTCAAGTCCAGAATGTCACATAACAAAAGTGGAAAAGTTATTAAGGTGTGTATGTGTGAACATTTCTGCAAGGCAATGTATTCAGAGAAAGGGAAAGTATGTTTTTCTACTAACTGCTATGTTGAGAACAGCATTTATCTTTAATACATCAGAGAAAGACTTCAATGGGATTTAAGTACTCTGATTATGTGCAGGACTACAGACTACATGAAGACACCAGGCCTTGGCCAGAACATGTTGTCTGTGATTTCAATTATCTTTGTTCCTTCTCAGAAATTAAACTCCATTGAAGCTAACACAGCTACATTCAGTCAGGTCAATTTTGACATGTAAATCCCACCTGTTATTTCAGAAGCGCAAGCTGTTTTAAGTGGAAATCTTAGGTAGTCTCCCATCCACCCAGTGACTCCACACTTGATGGCAGCTTCAGGGCCTTCAGAGCACTTCCTGATCTCCCACAGATGCACATTTACGTGAACAAACATACACTGAGCTTGTCTTGCCTTAACGGTTAACTCACAACCCCTTTTTTCTGTCTGCACTGCTGCAGTTATAGAGAATGTCAAACAAAGTTCAGGTGTTCACAGTGGTGCTGCCCAAACTGTGAAATATTTTTCTCAAAAAGTCATGCCTGGAACTTACTTTGTTGTCACTTTGGCACCAGATAAAGACATTCTTATTTTTCCACTGGGAGTTTTCATCCTTCAAGGCATTTTTATGGGTGGTTTGCTTTTTGTATTAGCAAATTCCTACTGGACAGATGCTTAGAGGATGGAAGTCCCTGATATTGGAATCCTCTGTCCCTCCTAAATGGTGCAAGTAAGAATCTGGCAAGGAGGCAGGAACAGCAGAGGGTTACCTATTTAGCTATTTCGTTAAGCAGGCCTTTGAGCCCATCTGGCTAGAAATGTGTGAGGAATCTGATGGAAGGGTGAAAATCTGATGGATCTTTATGATTTAGGATCCTGATTCTGATTCATTGGCCCTGCATTGGTGCTGCCTTGCTATTTATTTCATTTATTTAGTCAAAACATTTGTATGTTGCCCAACTGTACCACAGGACCTCTGGGCAGTTCACAATCACAAGATAAATGCTGCTATGGTGAGAATTCAACCAGCCTACAGATTTTTATCTTGAAGACAAAGTGCAAGTTGTGAGTTTTTTAAACCACTAATGAAATCTGTGCATATAAACACTCCAAAATCACGTGTTGCCAGATGCAATTTGTGCAGAACTGGCTGCTTTGCCCAAATCATAGTTTGCAGGTGTGACACTTTGCACAGATCAGCCTATTTTGCACAAATTGTGCTATAGTCACATAGTTTTCAAGTCCTTAGGTGCACAATTCGCTTTAGCAGTTTAACAATTGTGCAAATAATTGTGATTATCTTAGAGACAGAAGACTACAGAGAAAACACTGATGCAGCCCATTTCTGATCATCATATCAAAAGTGAGCAAGAGATCTGTCAAATTTGAGCAAGCCGGATTTCCTTGGTCTCTCCCTACAACTCGCCCATTCCCCTTGCCTCTCTTCCACCTCCCCACCCACCAGCATGCTGCTGTCACTTCCTCTCCTCCTCTTCCTGAGAATAAAGGAGAAGAAGTTGCCACAGAGCTTTCCATGGCAGCTGTGAGGCATGTGGGAGAGGTGAAATGCCACTCAGGTTTCTCCCTTGGAGGGCCTCGCTCTGTATATGCTCTCAGAGGGAAAACCCTCAGCATCCTGTGGTCCCTCAAACACTGCTTTCATGATAGGATGCAAGTTGCCATGGGAAATACTTTGAGCATGCAAAAATTAAACAAATAAACTCAGCCCACATGCCACACTCAACCCACATGTGAGGCACAAAACTCCCAAATTAAGAATTCAACTCTCTTTAGCCAGTAGCGTGCATTAAATGCCAGCTGACTTGCAAGCGGAATGTAGGCTGAAGCAATCGAAGCTGCTCTGACAAATGGCAAATGTTTCATGCACTCAGCAGGCCTACAATCACGACATTTCAGTGTATTAGTATCAATTCACCACTGATAGCTCAATTGATAGGTGATTAATCATCATTTCTTCTTTGGCAACCTTTCAAGGCCATAGTCCATCACCACACTTTAATATGTACAGTAAACCGAAGCAATCCAGTCATGTGGATGAATCAAGCATGCAATGTATCATAGCCACGTCTGGGATTGATTTTTTGGAGGACAAACAGCAGCTCCTATCTCAGAAGAGCTCCCTGAGTCTAGGGACCTTGAAGAAGACCAGATGCTGAGCCCTTCCGGGAGATGGTCCTCAATCTTACTCCTTATGACAGAGTTATCCTGACCCCTTAATCTCAGAGGCAGATGCTCAGTGGCCATCTATCTATCTATCTATCTATCTATCTATCTATCTATCTATC